>NW_025945073.1:0-170050 GCF_000764305.2 Hyalella azteca | reverse complement strand
ATGGTAATATTGTATCATAGTTACGTCATTATCCTGTATAGCTTGCTAAATTTGTGTTTAATTATCAAGCCTTAAATTTTCATCATGATTCGCTACAGCAAAGAAGAAAGAACGAAAATTCTGCAAACCTACATCAGGACGATGTCAATAACAGAAGTTCAACGTGATTACAGGATCCATTTTAAAACAAGAATCAGTCCTTCAAAAAAGACAATTAAATCTCTTTATCGAAAATTTGCGGATGCCGGGAATGTTAATGACAAACCACGATCTGGAAGAAAAAAGTCAATTCGAACTGAAGACGCAATTCAAAGAGTTGCTGTAAGCATTACAAATAATCCCAAAATCTGCAACAGAAAACGTGCTTCTCAATTAACCATTTCTCAATCGACATTATGCCGCATTCTGAAAAAGGACTTAAAGTTGAAGTCCTACAAAATTCAATTGACTTAACAGTTATTGCCTAATGATCATCACCAGCGTCTTGAATATTCCGAATCCTCTCTTCGTTTGTGCGAGGATGCCACTTTCTTCGAATACATCATCTTCTCTGACGAAGCCCACTTTCACTTAACTGGTCATGTAAACAGACATAATTCTAGAATTTGGAGCGATGAAAATCCACGAAATCCAAGAAAGACCGCTGCATTCTCTTCGTGTTACTGTGTGGTGCGGAATATCAGCTTCACGTGTTTATGGACCTTACTTTTTTTGAAAATGATAACGCAACTGTAACAGTCACTGCATGGTGAAAGGTACCGCTTGATGATAAGAGAGTTTCTTATTCCAGAACTTGTTAGACAAAATGTTCACCACACTTGGTTTCAACAGGATGGAGCCACCGCACATACGGCAAGAGAAACGATGGCATTGTTAAAAGATTTCTTTCCAAATCGTTTGATTTCACGATTTGGTGACATTCCTTGGCCCCCTCGTTCTCCCGATATGACCCCATGCGACTTTTTCTTATGGGGCTACCTCAAGTCACGAGTTTATGTAACACATCCAACTAATTTACGAGAACTTGAAAACAACATTTATCATGAAATAGCTGCACTCTCGCCAGAATAACTAATGAAGGTTATGAAAGCAACGAAGAGAAGAGCCCTATTTTGTCAAAACAATTGTGGTGGGCATTTGAAAGATATTATATTTAAAAACTAGGATACAATATTACCATAAAAATGTTCTTCTTTTAAATAAAACAAGTTTCAACTTCATAACGTTCTTAGTTTTTTATTTATTAGCAAATTAAAAGGGTTAGTTAATTCTGGTATTAATGTCACACGGACATTTTGTTCCGACATTTTAAAATTATTATTTTCGTTGCCGAATTTCATCTGAAAATCGAACTGAATATTAAATGAATTATATATCGGAAATTATGCATTATTTGAGAAAATTATTCAAACTATTTTCTGATGTTAGCTAGGAAAAAACATCAAATGAATCATTCTCTGTCTGCTGATTGAAAATGTGTGGGGTTCTATCTTTCTGATAATCCGGCCACTCTGCATTTATTTTACTGAAATATCCGGTCTCCGGTTACGCTCAGTCCCGTGGGACTAAAGAAATAAACCCAGCGTAAATAAATGAAATTTCGCTATTATTGGTTGGTAGAAAATCTCTCAACAACTTGATATTTCAGCCGAGAAAAAAAAATTCCTTGAAACGCAAGATTTATTTCTAGTAAATTTTAATTGAATTGGCCTTGTGTTTCTATATTTTATTCATCACTTGAAAATGAAGTGTCTACTTCATTTTCAAGTACCAGATAAACGTAATTTTTTCCCCATTTAAATAGACTTTCCGAAAAATTACGTTAAACAATTAATGATATTTTTTGGTATGAAAATTTGCAGCATAAGATAAAACTTTCTATTTTCGATGACCAGTATTATTATTAGTGATCTCCATATGCGAGGCTTGAAAGTGGCTAAAATATCATGCGGAAATGGCAAGAGTATATATCAGCCTCTCTCTCTTGCACTCTTGCCTGGATTGCCAGAAGTATTACTGAATAGACGAATTTCAAAGGTACTCTAAAATTCAAGTGTTATTGAAATAATACTTTGCTTCATTTAAATAACACTATTGTCATAGCGTGCAGCGTCTCACAGCTGCAGAAGCGGCCTCCTTTCATCCGCAGCTCATACGGTCGCTTTGATCCGAGCTTTAATGCTTCCAGTTTATACAAGCCCGGTGGTCTTTATTTATAGAGCTATTACAGCTATTTTATAGCACTGATGGCGCTCGCATACTCGTATTATCAAACGCATATTCTTATTTATTGAGTAATTGGGCGTCTCGTTCCTTGTTGAAAATCTTGGTAGTCGTTGCATGTGTTACAGTTGTATGTAGCCCGCACATAAAGTGTTGTTAAAAATAAATTCGTCTTGCGTTATCTGAAAATTTCTGTATAAATTTCAGTTTTTAAGCAGAATACATTTATTCTAGTGTAAACGTTCCATCAACATTGAGTTTTTCTATGTCAATGAATTAAAGAAAGAGTTAATGAGTTTTCTCTGAAAATTGTTGTGAACTTTGCTATTTTGGATTTTCCAATACCACAGTCCTAAATTTAACTAGCGTGAAGTGAAACAAATAAAATGTACTTTTACATAAAATGTCAACGATAAGCATTATTAGTGCATGCAATGGATATGAATTATTCATTCTAGGCGAGGATCAATCTTGTTTCGCAAATCACGTCGCGTGACGACAGTTGCGGAAGAAATGTTCAAGTTTTTGGGGTGATATTTCCCGACTCCCCAATCACTAACTACCTTCAAAAATTTCCTCCATCCACCAAGCTCGTGTGTCATCTTGTGATTAGGTTTTTTGTTGGTATTGTGCAAGTTCGTGCCGAAAAAAAGTTCTAATTAGGAGGACATGGCAAATCCTGCCTTCCGGGAGCCTAACATGCAGGATTCTTTTTATGGTGCAGTCAGTCATTAGGGATTCTGGCCGCGGTGGGAGAATAGGTAAAGAGTTTTTTGTAGCGACGTAAACGCGCTGTGTTCAAGACATAAAATCCGTCGAGTTGCGAGGATGGCGGCAAGCTTTAATGGGCATATAATAGTTCTATGCGGGGTAATTCGGCTACTATCTTGTAAGATTTATTATAATTAGTAAAGATATTTTGCCAGATATTTTTAAATATCATGTACAAGAACATGAGAATGCCGTTATATGATTGTTTGTGCGATGGGATGGGAACCCTAAAAGTTTAGAACGACCAAATAGCAATAATTGAACAAAAATAAACGATACGTTTTTTTAAGCATTTTGTTTTGTAAAACATTTCAAAATGTTATGCGCGTTTCCTCAAATTTTACAGCACTGCAGCCAAGGTGTCTAAGTATTAATTGCACACACAACCCATTGTTGCCATACAGTAGTGTTGCCACACACTGTAGTTGCTATAACATAACATAACATATTGATCTCGGCGCTGAAGTGTAGGCCTGATGTGGCCTGTCGCCGATTCTTTTCCTTTTCGTGCCTTGTTTACAAAAGATCTAAAATCATGTCATTTGACCGGATCTTTTCCTGACTGACTGACGATAGTTTGAAGTAGCTACTAGACTTCCACCGGGTTCGATATGGTGCTAGGCATTTCAAATCTGAACAAATATTTTTCCATAGCTTTATCTAGTCTGTTCTTGAACGCGTTCATACCTGGAGCGCCAACGATGTCATCGGGGAGGCTGTTCCACATGTCGGTGATTCGAAGCGAGAAGAAATTTTGTTGCGTCGAGAAGTTGCAGCGCAGTTTTTTTAGTTCATAGCCGTGACCTCTGGTGTTGGTTCTTGTTCCACATTCTAGTAATCCTTCGGGGACCTTGTATAAACCATGGGTATACAGTATACTTGTATACTTCAATGAGGTCCCCACGCAGACGTCGATAACTGAGGCTTGGAAGCTTCATAATCTTCAATCTTTCTTCATAGGACTTGTCCTTCAAGCCTGGAATTATCCTTGTTGCACGTCTTTGAACATTCTCTATTAAATTTCTGTCCTTTTCAAATCTCGGTGTTGGCGGGGGTGAGTGTGGCAGTGCTTCCCTTAATCATATAGTTTGTTTTCCCACTGGATAAGCTTCCTCCCCCACACATACACTCAGAGTATCGAGTGAGACTTTGTCTGCATTGCGATGCACTTACTACCCTTGTATGGATCATACAAGCCCAGTCTAGCCAGGCAAAAGAACATGTCAGAGAAGAAATTGTTTTTCTCTCTCTGGACAATGAGACCCATTCAATATACTGAAGAATGTAGAGGCTTCCTCTAACTCAGGTTCAAAGAAATTCATTGAAATTCGCGTCGTCTCTCCAGCCGTCCTCGTGCCACGTAATTTCCTATCTGGTCTTCGGGCAATTGCCTGCGCGGCGCTCAGGAACTTGAAGAACTGCATCCAAGATACGGGAGAAAACATGCATCCCGCCTGCACAAATTTATAAGGAATTCAAATGACTAACGTGATGTAATTATTAAATAATTGGATGGTATCATTTTACGAGGCGTGGAACTAAGTAACTAAAAACATCGAACTTAAATAAACAGAGCTGAAGGTACTTATGCAAATGTCGGCTAATTTAAACTATTAGTATATGAATATAAGAAGAGCATTCGCGTATAGAGGACATTAAATTGATAATTTACTTTAATATTTTAAAAGTGGGTAGAATACAGTGTTTGTATAGATAGAATTCATATAAAGTGATTCAGTTAAAAAGTTGAATAGGATTCAAGTACCAAAGCTTGGGTGTCAAGATATCAGCGTTATCTTAAAATGTAATATAAATATGAAATTGTAGATGGTTTCGTGTTAAGGATCAATCAAAAATTCGGGGGAGCAATCAAAAATCATGCTCGGTGAGCTCAAGTTCATTAAAGTTTCAGAATAAGAACTTGTGGGCATATAATTGAACTGAAATTGAAATATTATATTTTAGGATATGAATTTAATAACATTTACTAATAAATATTAATACAATAATAAATATTAATAATAATAAATATTAATACTACTAAAAAATAAACTTTGGCTTTAGTGGCTAAATTATTTTTTTGAGATAAAGTCCAGCTGTAAAATTAAGCGAGGGTTTCCTGCACAAAAAAAGCAGATGCTCTCCGCTCAAGATTGACTCCTGGCAAATTGACATAGGATCTAAGGATAGGGTATGGAATTTTAGATTTAGCAATGTCGTAATTTAGTTTCGGTTCAAACCAATTTATTCCGTTTTCCAATTCGTGGTTTTATGCTGATTCATTCTTTCTGAATTATTTATATTTTTAATGAAATGATTATATTAAATAAACTTCATAGCTTGCACTTGTTATGCAATGTACGCTCCTCCACAAAACATGGCTCTATATATACACACCTTCGGATGCAATTTTCAACGTAGGCCTCAAAAGCTTATTCGGAAGTCTGTGCTCTCTAGGTTTTCTCATCCCCAAATTTTGAAGAGAAATTTCTTGCCTAACTCGACAATTTTTCTTTCGTCGAGCGTGAATTGAAATACCGCCCTCGATCGGCAGGTCAGGTGCGACTGAGCTCGTCTCCAGATCAAAGACAAGCGCTCGAGTCTCTGAAGTCATCCAGACTTCTTTTAGTGGCAGATCCGGCACACCCGCACCTCTACCTCTCAGACTGTCCCAATTTAGGGACTTCACCTGGCCGTGCCTGACTACGATTTTCAGGGGAAAAATCTTAAAGCCTTGTCCGAGAACAGGGTGATTTCAAAACACATTTATTCCTCAACTTCATTGATTCTCTGTCGTGCCTGAACTGTGTCAAGCGGAAATTAGTCTTATTCAATCTTTATCCTTTACTTGTTTTGTTTCGCACTTTTGTCTGGACAGTAAATCATCCATTTTAAATCATTCATTCAGGATTTTTAATTACATGCAGGTGGAAGAGCCAGTTTCCGGACGAGTGGTAGCCAACATCTCATCCGACAGTCCGGATTTCATCATCCGGCCTCTCGACCCGGACCCTGACTACGCCGTGCGCGTGTTCTCCGTGAACGTCAGGGGCAGGTCGCTGCCGTACCTCCTCGAGAGCTTCTCGCTCAAAGTCGCCGAAAATCGGATGGGTATGGGGGACATTTATCGTTTTCGTTATTTTATTATTATTATTAATATTATTCTTTTTATTATTATTATTATTGTTATTATTATTATTATTATTATTATTATTTACTTTTTTACTATCACCATTATTATTATAAATACAATACATTCATAGATGTTCAACTTCATCTATATTATTGTATAACCATTCGTTATTTTCATTCGTTAAGGTCCTTATCCGTTTCGTGGTAGTTCTTCAGCGAATGCTTTATATTGTTGCTTTGAATAGAACAAGCGAGTCCTCATTGATAACTATATTCTCGTCCGTTTTTGTAAATAATACTAAATGTATTATAGCAGTTGATAGTTTGCAAGAATATTAGCGAATAGGTATGACTGTGAAGCTAAATATATTCCTCAATAATATGTATGTGTTCTAAAGAGTACTGACGATATCTTGGCACTTACATGACACTAATTTTGCGAAGCCAATACCAGAATTGATAAGAAGTTCATAGATAATTTCTCTTATAAATCAAGATCACAAGAGTTTAAAAAAAGCAGCCGCTATGGAATTGTTTTTTTTAATATTGGGAACCATACGTCGCTCGATTTTAAAAATAAAATTAGGACATATGACTAATAACTATATTTCAGACGCATATATCCATCTCAACCTTTCATAATCGTACTAGGCAAGAATATCTCAAAGTAACTCACCAAATTTAACAATGGAGATTTTAATAAGTTATTCGTTTATCGTCTATAATCTGACTGAAATTTACGCGACAGAGTTCGCAGCAAAATTTAAAAGACGCATTATTATAGCCTAGTCTATTATTATGAACAGTTCCAATAACAACGGATAATTTTTAACTCTTATTTCGAATTTTCCTGCACCTGATGAATCGAATGCTTGTGATGTATATAAATTTTCTCAACCGCCTTTGTATTTATATGTGGGGTTTGAATAATACATGAATGTGTTTTGTCTGTGTCGAGAATAATTCACTCTAAAACAAAAGCAACCCTCGAATCTTGGTCGGATTGTCCGCTACAAATTTTAATTTCGACCAGGTTTTTAACTAAAAGATTTAAGACGACGGCATTAAAATGATATAAGTGTTCGTTTCGTTCTTGTTTTACTGATGCCGTTTTTCTAGCTTAATGACCAATACCATGAATTAAGAGACGTGTAATGTATGAAATTAGATCTCTGGCTATCATGTACCGCTATTTTCAAACGTTTGCATGGAGATATTTTTTATAAACCATTCCAGCGACTTTGCTTTTAAAATGCACCCATTAAAACGTCTTGAATCTCTGAACCAATAGGTAATGCAATTATAGTCTCTTTATATTCGATATTCTGTAATCGCAGGACTTCATTTACTAAGGAATCAGAATTTTATGATTGATGACGTTTGCCCTCGATACATGAGTCAGCAAAACACGAAACGAACTCCAATGTACAATAATTTGTAAACTGTCTGGTATTCTTTTTTTACTTTACTTCAGGATACTTTCATAAAAAGTTCCCTCTACCTGGAACTTGATTTAAATTTAAATTGAGTATAGCACTTTTTCGCAAACACCAGATGTAAATTTGTTTTTATTTTATAGGTAAATTTTTTTAGTATCATCCAACTTTGGCGAAAAATAATTAACAATTTTTTTCACTTTTTAGGTTTAGGACCTCAATAATTATTCAATTAAATAGCAACAACAGGATGAATTCGATCGCTCTATAATTTTTTCCAGCTGCTCATCTTTTTTACGCTGATTTATTCTCCACCATTTTCTTTCTGTACTGCTAAACTAAGAACTTATTTTCATTTCTGAAATTTTCTGTATTAATTACACGATTAGTATACCTAATTAGTTTAAGCAGATCAAGTTAATTCCAATGAGTTTGTTTGCATTTTCGGAGAGTTGTTAACGACGAGACCGACTAATTAATGTTAGCTATTGCCAGCTAGTGCCCGGATTTAATTTCTCTAACTGACAGCCTTGTTAGTGAGTAAATGCCTCGTGGGAATCAAGAATTATCCAATCAAGACATGCCTCGTGTGTTTTAAGTAAAGAGGAAAGGAATAATGATGGAAATTTTAATGAATATCATGAATAACACCGCGGATTTATTTCTTGAGAATGAACCTCGTCAGAGCTTAACATTATTTTACGTTCCATTATGTATGATCATCGGTTTTCAAACGCAATAACTTCAAAATGAAACCGTTCTTGAGGGAAATATGTTTCACGCATCGCTTTAAATAATTTTCGCCATTCGTTAAGTAATAAACCAAGAATATATTTAAATATAATTGTAATTTTTTCTTTCGCTAATTATTTTATACTTTAACTATCTTTTTTTACAGGCCATGTTAACTTTGAACAGCTTTGTAATTTTGAAACTGTGTGCAAAGATTATTTTTCGGAAGGCTTCGGCTTTCCTTCTTGCAAAAGTACGGAGGCTAATTTCAAGTGCGAATAGATTTTGTATTTTTATCATGGAGTGATTTGCGAGGATAATTATTCATAATATATTCCAGCTTAACAATCAATCGAGAACCAATTAAGTCTCCAAGCTTAACATAGCACTGAGCGATTTCTCTCATTATCCATTGAGCGAACACGGCTGAAAATATTGAATTTTTGTTATACCTTATAACCTTTTGAAAATTCAAGATTTATCTTATTTTCATCATGACAAAGCATTCAAATTTTAATAAACGAACTCACCATAATGATTATTTTAACAAGCTTAAGTAAGTTAAGAGGAGAAAGTTCATGATAAAACAGTTCCACATATAAAGTTTCTGGTAATACTGAGCCTATGGCTAATAATAATAACCTTCTAATAAAGATCTTAGATGGTCTAAGGTATGGTGAAGGTATGAGGTGATGGTAGTGATAATAAATATTTTTATAGATTATGAGTTTTGAAACCAACAATAATGTTATTTTATTAAACTTAATTCTTTATTTTTAACGGAGATTGTTACCAGCTTCTTCAGGTTTGATGTCCTTGATTGTTTCGAAATTCGAGGGAAAACATTATTTTTCGTTTTCATGCCTGCACAACACGATGAAAAGTTTAAGCAAACTTTAACATACTTTAAGATAGAATGAAAACATGCAATGTATCATGGTTGTTTTAAAAACATTTCAAGAAATTTCACTGAGCGAATTCAAATTTAGATATTTAACTCACGGTTATACCAGCAGCTTAGCTCACAAGATTTCTTTCGTGTAATTCTCTCGCTACTTTTTAATAACCTAATAAATATCGCCCGCTACAGTGCCGCTTTGTTTACTTTTTTTAATTAAACTTGATCCAGCTCCCTTTCCGTGAATCGATCCCTTATTCCAGAACTTCATCACTTCATTCTATTTGGCCGAATAATAAATAATCATACGAAATTTTACAATTCACATTAAAAGAATCGTAGCACGATTAAACGAATTCTGCACATACAATCTTACTGAAATATTTTTGCTGTTTAATTATACGCTTTGCTACAATTAAATATTTTTTCGTTTGATTCAGATGCTGACACAAGGCCTTCAGGAACAGCATCGCCTCTGCTGGCAGGGATCATCGGGAGTGTCGTCGTACTGCTGGCACTGCTGACCACTTCACTGCTGGCAGCTTCACTGAGACGGTACAGAGCTCGCAGGCTGACAGCAGGGCGTGCTGTCAGTCTACCGTCTGACTGTGCAGATAAGGAGAGAGCTGACGGTATCTCTGTCAACGGCGATACCACCCCGGGTAAGTGTGACGAATTGAGGGGAGTTTGATGTGTTCAATTGTATATTGATTTGTGTTCAATGAATCTTTTATGTTTACCACTCTAACTGCAGCCGTAGTTCATTAACTATAAAAGTTAAATACTCAAATATTACAACTTGATTTTGGCAACATCTGCTGGAATAGCAGATAGAGAACGCGTGATCTGACCGACCACATTTCACGCGTCTGTGACAAGTGTCGGAGGTCAAATAGCTTCATCCTGCCGTAGTTGCCATGTTGCAATTACCTGTTGTTCAGTATTTTTAGCCAATTATATGTATTAGCCCTACGTTCACTTTTCTCATTGTTTATTTCATTGATAACCTGATATTTATTTGTCATAACCTTGCCAGTGTTTCTAAAATGTATTAGTTTTTCTATGTTTTGTGCTCATTGCAACTAATTTGTTCCTTCTAGTAAAGCAACGAAGCGAACCTATGACACATTTATTGAACCTCCTCTTTAGCTTAGAGATCAGCAAGCTATAAGGGCAAACTAATGCTGAAGAGTTCTAAGCGTAGCAGCTGATGAAGAAGGCGTAACAATTGAGTGCGTTACTGGGTGCGTTAAATGCGTTACTGGGTGCGTTAAATGCGTTACTGGGTGCGTTAAATGCGTTACTGGGTGCGTTAAATGCGTTACTGGGTGCGGATCTTCAATTTGGTATAGATGATTGATATATTCCGAGTTTTGTTGCAAATGAGCCTCAAGAGGCTCTCAAGCCGGGCGCTGCTCATTAATTAAATGATATCGTGCATTTAGAATTTCAAGTATCATCGAGCGGAGGAAAGAAAATGAAATGAAGTAAAATTAGGTTACCGGCAACATTCAATATAGGATATTTAAACTTTCATTACGACATTAATTGGCACTGATCCAATAATATACATATAGTCTAATAATATTCATATATAACAATATATTTCCGTGAAAAAGCTCTCATAGGTAAAATAATATTTATGTGGCAGTTGGTATTTGTTGCATTAAAAAAGTTTCTAATACTCGAAGTATCTCAAGTAATAAAATAAGCTTTGTGAGATTTACGGACTGATTCAAAACTCTCGAGTCTTCACGTCGAACATTTAGTTTACTCTCTATTTCACAGCTTTCAATACCTTCGTGTCAGAATTTTGCTAGGTATCTTCAATACTACCAATTAATTAAAATTTATTATTATTGCATTCTTGTCTATGTGCATAATTGTGAAATCCACGGAAAATGGATATAATACGTGTTTTTAGCGCATTTTCTCATTTATGGAAAAAATGCACTATTGTGCTCGCCATGTCCGTCCGTCCGTCCGTCTGTCCGTCCGTCCGTGACTTAACGTTTTGTTCGACGAGAAAATGCGCTCTCTGTCACTCACTGCAGTGAGTACTGAGTTATATATTTTTCTTTGACCAGGTGAGTATTCATCAGGCTCGCTGGCGGGAGGAAGTCACCTGCTCCTGCCTGGGCAAGGCAAAGGCGACCGCAGAAGCTCGAGTTCTGGAGGCATGCAAGGTGTGCTATTCTTTGATGTGCTCAATTGAAGCCTTTGTTCTCGAACCATAAGTATCTGTATTTTTCTTGTTATTTTTATGTTATTGATTGTATTTGATTTTCATGGACTCGTAACTTGTAATTTTTATGTTATTGATGTCTTGGAGTTTATTACTGGGTTAGTAAAAGACGTTCACAAGCTGTGCGAGCTACCGCTGGTGTGATTCTTTGTTTTAATGCTGGCTTGAGGTGATATTCCGAACAGTAGGATTCATATTCATAGGATTTTTAACTTTCTTCTGGTCCAACGAATGTATTCAAAAATAAGATGTACATTTGTTTACTGCTACAAGATCTATAACGTGGATATTTTTGTATGCTTGCGCTAAAAAAATATAACGCCGGTTATGCTTTTTCTGTAATTGTTGTTACATTTATCCAGATTATTATTTCTTGGAAGCGAAACTCTAACTAAATTGCAGCAGAAATTGAGTGAATTAATTAATCTAGCGACTCTTGATGGAAATATCAAAACTTTTTTTTAACCCTTTTTCTTTGACTGACTAAAATGATAATACCATCTAAAAATGGAAACGTGCTAACATATCATTTAACTGAATCTTCTTAAATTTAGGTGCTTATAGTGTTTAAAATGTTCTATGAATTTTTCCAGTTTATCTGAAATAAGTATTGAAATTTCTAGTGAATATTTTTCTAAGTTCGTTGGTGAATCAGTCTAGAAGCACTTCAGGAATTTCTTTGGATTTTCAACAGAGAAACACATAAATAAAAAAACAAATATTCTTAAGATGGGAGATAATTCCTTTTGCGAATACAATTAAATTCTATTTAAAACAAATTTATTGGAGGTTCTCGATTGTAAGTAAAGTAATTATGAAATGTTATTTCACCTTTTTATTACATACTTAACTGATCAAAGTTAAAACGTCGTTGCATCACTGCAGCTCTATCGTAATATTAATCGGGAGAGCTTTCACTCTCATTATTTTATTAATAATAGCCTGGCGAGTATTTAATTAAAAGGTAATGGTCGTTCCTTCAAAATAGCGCTTGATGGACGTCAATTTTGCAGACAACCCTGGATTGTTTTGACTCCGAGACTTCAAATTCCCATCAGAACAATCGCGCCCAAATTCGCCGAGATAGAAGCTGCTTCTTCTGAAGTGCTCTTTAAATTAGAGCCAAAATATAGACTGACTTGGCATACATTAGTACATGGGCGACTCGACAGCTCAGACGAAGATACTAAATAACAAAATATGACCTCTTTTGATAGCCCGGCTCATGACGGATTGTTTTGAACTTGATAGATTCATCGTGGAAAATGCCCGATAATTATTATCGCCATTAATTTCATTCAAGGTCGAATACTTAATTTGTTGAACCATTCTGAAAAAAGCTTGCAAATTTTGATCGACGGAGCAAAATAATCCATCAGAAAAATAAGTATTTTAATGAGATTTTAATTGAACAATAATGGTCCATTCATACCACACTCAAAAGTGTCAGCAAATCCATTTATACCACATGCTATTTATCAGATCCCTTGTCGATTTCTAGCTTGGACTAATATTAACTAAACCTGACGGGGCGTTTGGTAAAATTTTGATTCATGTAAAAGAGATGCACCAAGCTTTCACCGACACAAATGCTTAATTTTTTTTAATTTTATACAAAAGCCAACAAAAAATCTCTAACGCTGTACGCTGCTAAAAGGCCTCAACGTTGTTGTTTGTGCAAGATGTTTTATCCTGCCCCTTGCTTCCCTTGGAGCTTATAGTGTCCCTCGCTCACCCCAAGTCTGTTTATCCCAACTTCTCTGCTTCATTTACCCCCCACAATTGCCTTGACTCAGGCAACAGTTTTAGGTCATAGCTCCTTCTTCTTTTATCCCCACAATTGCCTTGACTCAGGCAACAGTTTTAGGTCACAGCTCCTTCTTTTTTATGTTTTTCCGAGCAGATTTTTGTCGGGAGTTTGCCCACTTAGAGTCCAGCGCTGCAGAGACTCCTACACCTGCTGTCGTCCAGGTGAGGACATTTTTATTTATTATGATTTTCGGTACTATTTCTTCTCATTTGTTTGTAAATTAATTTATATAGAATGCATTCCTAACGGTTCAAAGTAGTAATTTATCGTAGAACTAGATTATATTATTATACACACTTATTATACACCCCTTCTGTTCCCTAATTACTCAATTTTCAATTTATTTATTGTTTTAATTTTTTAGCTGAGCTCTACCCCCAAAATCCTATCTATCACCATCCCTGTGCCTATATGGCACAAGCCTATAGTCCCTCATCAACTCATTGCAACGCACTTATCCTACACCGCGATCTTGCGTAACTTCGGGGTCAACGTGATTGAATTTATGGATACGAGCAGATTATAAGATATGTGTAGGAAGTTTCTCGTCATGTGAAATTTACTAATTGAACACCAAAAATTTTGAAAACTTCTGCATGAAAAGGGTGTAAAAATAAACATGAATAACTTGAAGATTGTAGATTGATTTTCAAGATGAATTATTGTTTAGAACCACAGAAAATTTCATTTCAATTTGATCAAAAACTTTCACAGCCGGAACATAGAGTGAAAAAACTAAAATTTACTACCCAAAGGAAATTCATAAAAATATTAAGATCAAGCAAGGCAGTACAATACAATTATTCGTGGCGACGCATTATATATGTGTGTGGTAATGATCTATAGTCCCTTATTATATTAATTTAATAAAGAGTTCCCTATGACTCATGGCAGCCAGATATTCGTCCCTCGTAGGGATATCAGTCCATATTCCCTGTTTTTAATTAATAAAATCAATTCTTTTTTTTTTGTTGGAATGGTGAGTGTGGGAGGCCTTTATCAAAAAAAAAATTCTTACATGAATCTCAAGTCGCTTTTGACTCACTAGCCGCGCGTCGTCCTGACGCATCGACAGTTTTGTGTGTAATATTAGCATCATCTCTACAGGTAAATCTTTATTATTGGTATTTAGGTTTTATATTTTGCCTTATTTGAACTTCTATTTAGAATTAGTTTTCAATATTAGGTTGTGCTACTAGTATATAGTACTAGTATTTATTATTAGTATTTAGTATTAGGATATGGTATTAGAGTTTAGTATTAATATTTATTATTGTATTAAGTGTTAGTATTTAGCTTCGGCGTTCAGTAGTAGTAGACTCGCCGCAATATGTGCGTCAGAATCCATCTCGAGCCATGTCGTCTCACCAAACATCTCACACAAAAACGTATTACAAAAATATATACATAAATGTATTTTCAATTAACTCAACATGAGAGTCAGAAAAAGTTACAAATGGAATTTCAATAGCATTGTGTTAAAATTTAACAGAATTGTCTTGAAATCGCTATGCCAGCAATATATAACCAACATGACAGCATTTCTTTTTCAAATAAAACTCCAGCAATTTTTGAACTGAAATTGACTGAATTTCGTTATGAAAAGACGTGAAGAAAATTTTTGTATGAAAACCATCATATAGCATCAAAGGGTTTGTAATCGTACTAATTGATATCAAATGAGTAAGCCAAAACTTTTTTAACTCATTCACAAGCCAAATAAAGAATCCCATTCAATAATTTTTATTAAATGCCCGTCTGTCTCAGTAATAATTATATATAATAAAAAATGACCGACGGTGCACACAATTAATTTCCAGCCCGAAAAATTGCATCGATTGCACGTATCAATGACCGCTTCATATTGTGCTGTCAAAATAACATCAAAGTCTCATCAAATCGGATTCCATTAATGGCAACTGTACATACAAAGGCCGCTCGCTAATCCTCTCATGCCGTCATTGCGAAATCCAAACCAATGATTTATTTTTAAAGACCGCGTAAAAAGCCAATGATAAAGACCGAGCCTCAGAATTACCCAAAACAAGCTGATGATGAAGACCGGGCGTCTAAATTGCTCAATATCAGCCAATGATAAAGATAGCCTCAGAATTACCCAAAACAAGCTGATGATGAAGACCGGGCCGCTAAATTGCTCAATATCAGCCAATGATAAAGACCGAGCCTCAGAATTACCAAATTAGCCAATGACGAAGACTAAGCCCTAAAATTACGCAGAATCAGCCTATAACAAAAACCGCGGCTAATGAAACTCGCAGGGAAACTCGTACGCCAGCACGTCAAGCGCGTCATGCAAAAAAAAGATTCTCATAATTAGGTTTTATTTCTGGAAAAACCGGTAATCGGAAATCAAGTAAATATCACGAATGGTTCTCAACTTTGTTAACAAATTAATTACTTGTTTTCAATTAAAAATTTTTTGTTAATAATTGAACATTATTTGTATTAAAAACTAACTTTAATGATTAAATTTTCATTATTTTCTATATTTAAATTTTAATTTGAGACAACACATTCTTTCGACGAATTTCCATAATAATTTCACCAAGTAGTATGAAAATAATAAAATTACTTTTCGCCATATCAACCGATATTATTCGATACGCGATTATTCGGCTATTTTGGACTATTTTGTCCAGTAATTAAATTTGAAAATAGTTCTAAATTTTTATGGGGGTACGATCCTAATTTGGGTGCGCTTGATAGCACTTGGCTGAGCTCAACATTCGACTCGAAAATTGAACCTCAATTAGTATTTACGCACCTTTTAGTAACTGTTCAGCTTTTTTGGTAACTTGATACTTTTATACACAAACCCTTATTTGTCTTGCTTATATTTTTGTTCTTTTGGTAGTATACGTGGCAAAATTTACTCATTGAATACGAAATAACTTGTTCACTTAATGTAAAAAGTTGAGACTTGATAATGAGGTGTCTACTGGCATCGCTGACAAGGGTCTTGCCGTACCTATGTCTGCATTCCCGCTAACGAGCCGAAATGACAAAAGCTAACAACAAATAAACTGATCGAACTTTCTCCAAATTATTTTTTTCGATAACCTAATTAACCCAGCTTTCGCCGGATTTTCGGTCAAAATTCCCATTGAAATTACCCTTTAATTGTTTCTCTTGCAGCCTGAACGCGATATCGAAATCTTCCGCAATGCGACACTCAGTCCTGGGATTCAAGACTCAGCCGCGACCAACCCTGCCTTGTACTCTTGTGGTTACCGCTACATCAGAAGAGGAAGCGACTTTACTTGCAATGATATCTCAAACAGAAACGAAATACCTCAAGGCACTGAACAACGCCGTGTTGGCTTTCGGATCGGTGAGTCCTTACACAGACAAGACCGTACAGAAGAATGTGGATCTTTAGATAGACGTTCGATGTCATCTCGTATCAAAGACCTTCGCAAAGAAATTGGTATCAACGATGACGTCATGTGGAAGTCTCCAGGTCACAGTACCGGTGATGCACAGTATGCTTTCGTAGACTCATCGAGAGTCTCGCCTTACCACGATCATGATGTCGTTAATAACCTGTTGAATAGCTATAAGTTAGTCAACAGACCTTCAGCTGGTCTTAGCAGCAATTATTACGATTCTTCATCAACAAGTTTAGTGCCCAGGGCCTCTCAGAATCACCAAGAGTCACCCAGAGTCTCTGGTGCGTTAGAGTCTCCTGAAAAGTTGACTCCGACTCGGGTGCCTCCCTTGGCCCGTCGTGGTGGAGTAACGGCCAGCGGATGTACGAGAAGGACTGACGAGAGCTACGTTTAATTTAAAAATTTAATTCGTACATAATGACGGTAAAAAGCTTGCTGGCTCATTTTTTTCATGCTTTTAAAGTTATTTTTATGAAATAAACTGACCGAGAAGTTGCTACTTGTCACTTGTAAATGTATTGCACAATGTCAACGGATTTTCTCAGACGGGGTAAAAGAAGATTGGTAGCCATTGCCAATAATGAATTTGTTGAAGGCCTTAATTGTCTCTAGCTTTTTTTGTATCGATCAAGTGTCAATTTCGTTCAATTTGTGCATTGTTATAGATCTTTGATCAAAGCTCTTAACTCTTTAACGTGATATTTAATTGATAAAGTGCCAATCAGAGCGAATTTCACTTGGTCGAGCCTCACTATTTGGCATGTCATTGCCTTTTCCTAAATTTTATCGGGATCAATTAAATTAATAACAAAGCTCTACGCTTAATAATCTATACTGGCAGTCATTTTGTGCTGTGACACAAAAAAGTTACTAGATTTGATTTATGATGAAATTCTACCTTGCAGAGGTGATTTTCATAATTTCGTTCTTCTCTAAAAACTTCGTTGAGGAATTTTTTTCAATTATATTACACTGACATGAATGCAATGCAATGAGAGCAATGATCTAAACAAGCTCACGATTATTCATCTTACACGGTATCTTTATTTTAACATCGTTGATGGTCATGAAAAAGTTAATAATACAGACTTGTATTGAAGACCATGCGTTCATCACAAAATACGGAATATGACGAAAAGTAAGTAAATATGTGAAGAAAACATTCAAGATAATATGCCAAATTATCATTTTCAAAACAGCGAACATGCGATAAACTCAAATGTTCATGGTACAAACTTTATAATCGTAATATCTGAATGATTGTTAGATCATAATTCTCGTTTAGGGCATTTTTACATTACGATACTGAAGTCATCTCATGTTTCATGGCAATGATACACCCTTCATCAGCGCCATACCGCGATGCTAAGCCTCTTTTCTCATGAAGATACACGTAATTGATATTTAAATTATTATATAATTGTATAATTATTATATTATATATTTAAACTCGATAATTAAAACGTTACGAATTTCGATGTCGAAATAGGAACACAAAATATATATAATTTAACTGTTGATTATTTTGCAAGACATATTTATGGAAAATAAGATTCTTGGGAATATAAACCCTCTAAAACAAGACTACATGCTTATAGCTCCCGTGACTAATTACAGCTAGTTTATACATTTAACTTTTGCATTCGAACATCGGGCAGTTCTAACTCTGACTGACAAGGTACACTAGAGTTCTGAGCCGCACTGCAGGAGAACTAAGGAGCTGTAATTATCAGGAAAATCCTAATTGACAGTGAAATCCTGGTAAATAATGGAATTATAATAATGGGGCAGCAATGTTGGGAATCCTGGATCTGGAATGGGGGAAGGCAAGTGAGAGCGAGGCTCCTCACATGCAGGGATTATCTTTCACATAGCATTATCTGGATTTGAATTCAGTGTTCGTAGATTTTAAAGACGCAACAACAGCAATCCCAATTAAAATTTCGCGTTCGAGCACAGGCCGACCACAATAATTAGCGTCCAAATTTCTTAATGAATAGAATAGGCAAGATTTCCATCAAGCTGACCGCTGTTTAGAAAGGCAATTTTACTTGTAAATGAAAGTTTAATTACTGTATGTACCTTCATTTTTCAATTTCGATATAGATATTAAGTAGGGCAACATGGGGCAGCGCGCCCCCCCTTTTTTTAAACTAAATTTTTGATGTAGTTTTAATTGGTACGAGGTGGTTCTTTGTTTTGTTTAAAGGTACAACTAATGAGGAATGTATGATGTGAATTAGACGCCAATATGTTTATTCAATTTTTAATGAAACACTATTTTGTAAAAAGTGTCAAAATGGGCCCATTGCCCCACCCCTGGGGTAACGGGCCCATGGGCTTGGGGCAAGGCGCCCACCCTTGGTCCCATTACCACAAATGCATATTTTTCGTTTAAAAATGAAAAAACAACACTTTGCAGTTAAAAATAAGAAAATGTAATAAAAAATATGACATTCACTCATTTATTAACAACTCAAAAAATCATATACTTAACTTGAAAAAAATATACTCTAGGCTTAAAAAATCTATCACTCAGGTGAAGAAAAATATTTCATTGACATAAAAATATATATCCTTGACTTGAAAAATATACCTTTGCGATAAAAACTTCGTCCTAAACATGAAAAAATGTATCCTTGATTAGAAAAAATATATTTAGTTGATCAGAAAAAAACTTCGTTCCAGTTTCGTCCATAATCCATATATTATGTGCAGAGAATTCGTACCTAATCGTTATTTCAGCCAACATCATAAAAACTCATCAACTTTTGGCTCATTGGTGTTGACTGAAATCAACTTTAGGCAAGGCAAGAGTCGATAACTCGATAAGTAGAAACTAAACCTGCTGCCTTGAGGCGGCAAATAAAAAAATCATGCAATATGAAGTGTAATTTGTAATTCAAAAAGCTAGTCATAGTTTGAAAAGGTCATTGAGACAAATCTAATGATGTATAACACAAGAATTCACCATGGGCGCTTTGCCCCGTGACACGCGTGGGCCCGTTGCCCCCACTAGGTATCATTTCAATTTATATCGTGTCAACATTTTATTTTAAAAGCTAAAAGTCTAAACTTGATCTCAAAATTAGCCCTATAAATATTACTTTGAAAATATAATTCACAGTTTTTTCAAAAGCTTCATCTACAGTAATTGAAAAAAAATTTATTTAACAGCAAAAAAATTTTTATCTGGACTAAAACAGTTATTCACAAATAACTTAATAACGCAAACACTTAGCAAAACGTAAATCCGTACACTTCATCCCAGTGAAACTGTCGACCGGCGGTAGAGAATACGGGCAAATATCTGCCAAACTTAGCGAGAAACCCGCTATGGGCCCGTAACCGGCAGTGGGCTCGCTGCCCCACGTTACCCTATGTGGAGGGCATAATTCATTAACGAAAGACATATTTAATTTGTTGACATCCCTTTTGAAAGCTACTTTGAAGCTAATGTGAGCGATCAAATTAAATTAACAATTTGATCAAATTCAAAATTCTTAAACACGTAATAGTAAAACAAAGTTTACTTAATACATTCAAAGAAAATTAGACAACAGTTTCTCTCAGCTTCATCGCACAAGCCTGCCTCGCTGCAGTTGTGGTCCAGGTCGCTCATGAGAGCCTCGTCAAATTGTAAAGCGTTTCAAGTTGCGAGCAGTCGTGGGAAGCGTCCATATGACGGCGGCTCCAGCCATTGTTGCTTTAGATTTAGCGTCGGTAACGTGAACGCTTTCTGGACCTGCCTCTGCAAAACACACCAGCGTGTTATGGCAACATCGCAACTGATCAACATCTCCTTTGGATGGGAAGTTTTTCGGGCTTTCTTGCGTATCGGTGATTAGAATTTTTTGGCACAGGTTTTAACTTCAAATAATTGATTTAGAAAAACACACTTGCAGATTTAGGAAAAAATATTTACACGATGGTAAAATCTTTTATTTCCGGGCGAGGGATTTAGACTTTGTTTGAAAAATAAAGAATTAACTGTTTGATTTTTATAACTTTCGGCTCGAATTTTTAGTTCTTTTTGCTCTGATTGAACTGTGGAACAAATTTACGTGCCACACAAAAAGCGCGTTCCAGTTTAGATATAACAATAGATTGTAGTAATTCGAATTTGCCTTTGTTTTCAAATCCAGATTTGGCTACGCCATTCACTGGGCTCTGAGAACTGCCGTTTGAAGGTGCACAGTGAAATTAATAAAAATGTTATGTTATTATTAAGTTGGACAACGTAAAGACCAACCTCATTGTTTTCATTACATTTTCCGCTACAAAGTAATACGAAGCCTCGGAATGTGTTTCATTTGTTGGTGTGAATTATTATTAATTGAATAAGACTGAGAAACACTTATTCATACGCATTATATGTATGCATTTAACGAAAGAATAACAAATTGTATAGTCAGTAAATAGAGGTGAATGTTTCGTCCGTGTCTGTTACAGAAATTAAGTGAAATAATGTATCATTTAAGTGCATCGTTGTCAATATTATTAATCGATCAGTCGATTCAACTTTTAATGAAGCTTTCAACCATTAATTGATTAATGTTGATTAAAATCAAAAGCTTAATTGATTAAGCGTTTTTGGTAATTAATGGAATCAAACGAACAAGGGAATTTCATTTTATTTCCTATATTATATTATCTATACTGAGTCTTATCTACTAAGAATTGTTTTATCTACTTCTATACACTCATGAAGATGTAAAATTTATTGAGGATAATTATTTGCATAAAGCCTACCATTTTTGTACGATTTTTTATTAATAATCAGTTCACTGTATTATTCCTCCTTCGTTAATTGATTTTATCAGGCAAGAACGTTTCAGAATAAAGATGTTCTCAAGTTCTGTGTATCATATTTACCCTCTCTAAAATTTTTACTTTAATTATTGCTTTTCATGTGATTTATAAACAAGAATGGGTACTTATTGCCGAGTACTGTAAAATAACTAGATTATATACTAATAATTCACACAAATCTATTATTCCTTAATAAATGTGTTAAGATCGTAAATAAATTGTGCTGCCTCTGTATTCTAGAAGAACGCGTTCTAATACGTATTACTGGGAAATTCCTTCGTAGAAGTAGACCCAGTCTGGATTGGTTGAAAGTCGTATTTCTTACTCAAGACAAGCGAAAGGTGAGACAGCGCGGTGCCCGTGCACTGAGAGAAAAAAGCCCATTGTTTTGAAACACTTGGGTGTTTCAAATCCTCCCCAATCGATCGTGCCCATGAGAGCTATCCGGTGAGAATACCCAATTTATTTTAATAGGCTAACATATTTCTTCTAAAGTATTGGCTGATAATTACGAAACTAAATGAAGTTTTATGTTTAAATTAGGGATTACATTTTCTTTTTTTCTGTTTTTATAGGATTTTAGCTCTACGACAATTATTGATAGAGCAAATTCGTGTGCACTTGATAGTCATAAAATGCTATTCAATTCAAGACTGAAAGGAAACGAAGTGCACTGGCAAAAGCTTCAGCTATTGTAGACATTGTCCATGCATCGAATGAAAAATATTTTTAGTCCATATCGTCTATATCTATGATCAAATTATTTTTGTATTTAAACTGAATTTACAATTATTGCGTTATCATAGAGAACACGGAAGAAAGTCTAATAGAATGAGTTCTTAACCAAACCGAAACCCACAGGCACAGTTTCTTGGTCACAAAAAAGCACGACTCATTTTCGTACTAAACTCCAGAGAACAAGAACCCAGATCGATACACGCGAGCAAGAATCTCCAGAAAAATACATGACTTTTGATAGTCTGAAGCAACAAGGCATCATAAAAGAATGGCAGTCCAAACAATAGTTTCTTCCGATCCTTTCACTCAGACGAGCTGTGCTGTGTTCACATTGATCTCCTCACTACAGAATTCCGATGCAGCGCTCGAGCTCTTCCAGCACCAACAATCCTTTCAGAAATCCGAGCGCGTCCTAAGGTTCCGTAAACTGGACATTTTGTCTCTGCCTTCCTGAGAAAAAATTGAGGCATTCAGAATTACTTCCTTACTGGACATAAATATAAATGACACTTCTTACAAGCTTGATGATCGCACATCAAGCATTGATTGAACGAATATTTAACCCGCCTACACATACAATTGAATTTACGCTTATTTGCCAATATGACTTCATGTGAGATATTGTTACACTATCGCGCAGTGAAAATTTACTTCAATGTGTGCTTTAAATTATATCGAGACGATAAACTTTTGATCAACATTTTTGAAGCGTGGTAAAGGCAGCGTTGTTCTTCTCCGGCGATTAAAATAGCGCACCCGCGTCCGTTTAAATTAATCCATAGCCTGCAATTCATTTAACTATCAAAAAATCAATAAACGTTATTTGTTTACACACTAAGCAATAAACTATCAACTTAAATATAAATTAAAGCCGAAAAATCTTACCATTCATATCTTTAAACAAACCCCGAGACATAAGAAAGCGTGATAATGCTGTACAATCAAAAAAAAATCTAGGAAGCAACTTCTCGGAAATATAATTAATTAGCACAATTTATTGTCATTCTTTCATCATAAATAGTATTCCTGCCTGCATGTAATTGTATCATCGCGCCTAAAATTCCTAAAATATTTTCTTCTGATATTCCGACGCCTCGCCATGCAAATCAGATTCTTTTGAACAACAGCTTGTGATAATTAAATAAACATGCGGCCACGTGCCACCAATGTTCCTCTACATTTCATTTATCTGAACTTAACCAGAGTATTATTCAGCAAACTATAAATTATTTCCCCTTTATCGTTTCATTTTTATTAGAACCGATTTCTGTCCTTTGCCATCATTAATGCACTATTTATAAAGGATATTGTACTTGAAGTCGAAATTTCTTGAAAGACATACATCTTGACAGTGAATTCCGTTTGAGTTCAAGTAAAAATCGTTTGTTAGAATTCGCAGCGCAAAAGAATACGCAAAAACCACGTCCATACAATAAAACAGAAAAAATTGTTTACAAAAAGGCGTAGGTCACTGAAAACAGTGATACACTTGAGGAATATTGTAGTTTTTTTATGTCTTTGGGGACAAATTTTTTGGCATTCCAGAAGTCCCTGAATCACCACGGGTTCACCGACTTCGACTTCATTTGGTCCGTCCCACCACTTGCCGAAATTATTTCAGGTTTAGTGACTCCGTTCTTACTCTACGTGCCACTGCAAGTTTGTTGAATCACCCTGGTTTATCGATTGCGATAATCATCCCGTCCCTATTAATAACTTAAATAATCAAAGATTCCAGAACTCTCTTTCCTCGATAAATCGTCTTAGCTCTCTGAATCGTCCAGACTTATCGCTTGAGTCCTTTATCACCCCGCCCGTGCTGCTTGCTTAAATAACCAACGATTCCAGAACTCCGTTTCCTCTATGATCGCCTTTTATCTTGCTGAATTAACCAGGCTTATCACCTGCATCCTTTATCACCCCGTCCCTTTTGCTAACTTAAACAACCAAAGTTTCAGTAACTCTGTTTCCTCTGTAAGTGCCGTATAGGTATAGCTTGCTGCATCCTCCAGGCTTATCACCTGCATCCTTTATCACCCCGTCCCTTTTGCTAACTTAAACAACCAAAGTTTCAGTAACTCTCTTTCCTCCGTAAGTGCCGTATAGCTTGCTGAATCCTCCAGGCTTATCACCTGCATCCTTTATCCCCCGTCCCAGTAGCTTGCATAAATCAGCCCGGCTTCATTGCCTCGGCCCAACAGCATCGCTGTGTATGCGACTCGTTGGTTCGGCAGCAGCAGCACATGAAGTGCCGGTGATGAGGGAGCTTCATTGGACACGGTGAGGGATGTGCATAATTGCCAGCTAAAGGAGATCAACTTCCTGAGCGTCAGATCAAATGCTAAGGAGGTGCGACGAGACGCTGGGCAACACGAATACAAACTCTCGACCCAGCGCCTATTACCTTGATGAAATATTCGACAATTTGTCGTTGGACACCATAAATAGTCAATGGATGCTTACTGATAATGTGCAAACTTGCTTAATTCAAATCATTCTTTATTCAGGAGATGATATATAATTATATTGTTATTAAGAAGTGATACCTCGATGAACCACTTGCTGTGGAATAGCATCGGAGGTCTTAAAATATTTTCAGTTGTGTTCATGAAGATTCAATAGAAAAAATTTATCGCAAATGCCGAATGAATGGACGGTAAAAATTATATGAAAATAAATTAAATTTTAATAGAAGTTTTTGAACAAATTTTTTGAGATTTATGGATAGTCCGATTATTATCTAACTTAAATAACTTAGAACAAAAAACTGCTCTGGAATGTCACGCTATCGAATTTCAATAATCACAAATAAATTTCTAATTTGTAATAACTACTCATATTTGTCTGACTGATGACCAATTTTGTTGGATATCTCAAAAATCTAATATTTCACTCATTGAGATACAATGTCACGTGATCAACGAATATTTCTTTTCGTTCTTCGTAGGATTTGTGCCATGTCTCGGGTTCCGCTGCAACTTTTGTGTATATGATGCCGACCGACAGAAGTCTTATCGCTATCTGGAAATCTCTTCATAGCTGCCAAGAATGGGAACAACATTATCGGCAATGTCTATTTCCGATATCGACCTCGTGTTTTGCTCGTCCATTGCACAGCAAAGTCTCGACCGCGGCTAGACAACTCCGGATTACATATTTTGGCACGCACCTAATGACCTAATGTTTATTCTGAAAAACTCGGTTATTGCGAGCAAATATCCTCAAGTTCGTCGACTCTTCATAATTAAGCGCATGTAAACATTCTTCTCTAGCAATGGAAAAATCGTTATGTTCATTGCCCCTTTTACCTACATTCAATTAAACCTCATCAGGCGTCTTCTGCTTCTAAAGGGCACTTTTATATGATTAATTTGCTTTGATTTGATTTGATTTATGTATTCACACAGGAGCACACGTTACAATGAAAAATAAAAAGAGACGTGAAATAAAATAGCAAGGCTTCCAGGTGAATGCCCATAAGCTAAAAAAGCTTCGCAGGCAAAACAATAGGTACATGACTCAATTTCAATGATAACAAGACGACGATTTGAACAAATAAGTAACAAATTTATAAAATTAGCAAAACCATTGACAAAAGCCTTAAAAATGATAACTGTATGTCATAGTAGAAAAATCAGCAAAAAAGAGGCAATGTAAACATTACACTTATAAAACAGAGTACAACTATAAACATCTAGTCAAAATACCTAAAAACTTGCATAATAATCGAAGTCAAATTAATACTGGTTAAGGATAAAATCACGGCATTTTATTTTTATAAACATTTTAGAGCAATCTTGTTTGAACTCATCGGGCAATTCGTTAAAATATTTGACACAATTAAAAACGGTACCGCTTTTTTCTGTCTAAACGAACCGGTGGTAGGTTAAATCGAACGCCCCTGGTGTTGTGAGAATGCTGGGGAACAAGAGGGGCGAAAGCAGTTTCAAAAAGACGCTCATCATGGTAAAGTGCTCTATTCATGAACTTTAAAAGTTTAAATCTGAACATATCGTCAAGTTTTAAAATTTTCGACTGCCTATATAATTCGTTAGTGCATATCAAAGGAATATTATTATCGTCATACCTAACCCCAAGCATAGAACGCAACGATTTATTAAGTAATGTGATGACCCGTTTTTTTTATTGAATGGTACCCCACCCCAGATTACTTAAGTGCTTGATAGTTTAGATAAAGACAATGCGTAAAAAGCGTTTTTAATGAAGGAAAAGGCAATACATTTGATAAGGCACGCAGAACTCCGTGGGCTTTACTCAGTCCCTGACAGACGTGGTTGATGTGTTTCTTAAAGGAGATCTTGTTATCTAGGATTAAACCAAGACACCTGAATTCATCTACCCATTGTAAAATTGTCCCATTGAAAGTAATGTCACGTAAAACGGAGACGGGTCTGGGAGTAAAAAGCATCAACTTGGTCTTGTCAGTATGTGCCACTAGCTTGTTTGCTAGAAGCCATCTCGACAGATTCAAAGACAGCTCTGATATATTGTCGCACGCTTCGTCATACGAGTTTCTCGAGACATAGAACACGGCGTCGTCGGCAAAAAGCTTACAGTTCACATTAAAAGATGAAGCGATATCATTAATAAAAATATTAAAGAATAAAGGCCCAAGTACAGAGCCCTGGGGTACTCCTATATTGATGGGCCTTAAGGGGGAATTAAACTCATTTAATGCGACGAACTGCTCTCGGTTCGTGAGGTAAGACTGAATAAGTGCAAGAAAAGTCCCCCTAATTCCATAACGGTGGAGCTTACCCAATAGTACTTGGTGATTCACACAATCGAAGGCCTTTTGTAGGTCCAGAAGAAGAGCAACACAGTATTCTTTAGAATGATACGTCTTGAGAAAGTCTAGAACTAAATAAAATATATCCATAGTTGTGTTGGTTCCCTTACGGAAACCAAACTGATCGTCAGAAATTATTGAAAACTTGTTGAAAAAGTTTGTGAGTCTCGAATGCAGGATTTTTTCAAAGATCTTATTAAGAAATGGCAAGGTTGATATTGGACGATAATTACAGACATTGTGCGGGTCACCGGATTCATAGAACTCTTGAGTCATTCGACCTCTGCATAATTTTGGCTGAGTAGAATTGTTTCTTAACTGTCTTGATTAGCGCATTTAGGACATTACGGTAAATGGTGTACGATCGGCTTTCTTCAGTTCTTCAAAGCAATCCATTGAAAACTGCGTCAAAGACTTTGTAATATGTTAAATTTCAGCGAAAAATTGTTGTCACTAAATCTATTATTCCGCGCTGAACCTAATCTCCGACAGTTCATCGTCAGACAAGAATAAGGGTATTTTTTGCACGGCATCGACCAGCTAACTTTTAGCGGCGTCTGCCTTTGACGACCCTATAATATAATGCAGGCAAATTACTTCAACAGCGCTACACTAAAATTCCTTTCTATTCCGTGAAAAAATGTGCTCGGAGAAAATCCGGCCTCTATTTTATTGCGCCTTGTAATTAATACAATAAACATGAAAGGAGAGAGGGTGCCATCAAGCTTAAATTCTAAGTAGAAATTTTCGTTTCTTTTTAAAGTATTATCTATTGAAATATTTGTTTTAGTGATTAAATGAAATCACCGTCGAAGCAGTCAAGTTTATGAACAAACTAATTCAGCACTGAAACTTCAAGATGAAGTAAAAGGTGGCACTTTAACTTTGACGTAGAAGTGAACTAGAAAAATCAACGATGTTTATAGGGAAATTAATAACCCCTGTATCTCATAATTCCTAATTTTTCCTGAGCACCGATTCCTCAGGATTTCCTGAGCACCGATAATAAACATCACAGAACGTCTCCGCCCACCAATGCATTACAAGTAGAATGACATAAAAAATCATGGCATGAATTGAGCCTGCGGACAAATTTTAGTTCCGGTCTTCCAAAAGATGATCGATTAAAAAGTGAGCAAGCTGAAAAATTTGTGTTACTGTTCAGTAATTTCATTGCATAATAAAATTGTTTAAAGCAAAATTAACGGGATACATTTTACACTAAGAAGAAAAGAGCAAAGGAATAATTTATTTGAAATATCAACATTTTGGAAATTGTACTAATATACCTATATTTTGAAATTATACAAGGACCACATAGATTTCAGAAATATTTTGTAATTATGCTAAGGTAGAAGAGATTTCAGGACCAAGTAAGTTTTGTTAGTTGGTACTATTGGATGCAAAAATGGTTTCATGCTACCGTCCTTAATAATGATCAGAAGCCATCTTTTAAAATTCTTAAAGTAACTTTATTCAACAGCTAATTTAAAACTTTACCTCTGTTTAAATATTTAAATAATAATTTATAAATGGTAAATTTTATCTCGGAATCAATAATTGCCACCCTTGTTCCACGATATTTAATAAAATGTGCACCCCTGTGCAAAAGTGTACATTATTTTAGTGCCATAAAAGCATCGTGAGGCCCACGGGCCGAAACATGAGGATAATATGTAATGTAGCTCATTTTTCCCGCTACAATACTAAAGGATGTTTTTTCAGCTTACTTCCAGAGCAGCCGTTCTTCTACATTTCACAGTCCAACAAAAAATACACGTTTATCGAAAATAACGCAAACTAGATACCGTTCACATTAAGATTCAAATGTTAATAGATAGCCTTAAAAATTGTTCCTCAAATCAATTTTGAAAAAGACGTTGCCAAAAACTCGAAAAAGAACCCGAAAGCCTTCTTCTTGTATGCTAGTTCGAAGAGTAAGACAAGGGACGGTATTGCTGATTTGAATGTAAATCAACGGAAGATATCTTCTGACGAGGGCAAGGCCAATGTTCTAAATCAGTTCTTTAGCAGCGTCTTCACAGATGAGGACTTGAACAGTATTCCAGCTATTGAGGAACGACCAGTGGACTCGAAGTTAACTAGTTTCGAGATACATGAAGAGGAGGTTGTTGTTCACCTTTGTCGTGCGCCCAAACCTAGAGTTTGGAAACGTTGTGTGGTCACCGAGACTTGAAAAGGACAAAAATTTAGTTGAGAGTGTTCAAAGACGTGCAACAAGGATAATACCAGGATTAAAGGGCAAGTCTAATGAAGAAAGATTGAAGATTATGAAGCTTCCCAGTCTCCGTTATCGTCGCCTGCGTGGTGACCTCATTGAAGTATACAAGTATACTCATGGTTTGTACAAGGTCCCAGAAGGATTACTAGAATTTGAAACAAGAACCAACACCAGGGGCCACAGCTATAAACTAAAAAAACTGCGGTTCAACTTATCCACGCGACAACATTTCTTCTCGCTTCGAGTCAGTGACATGTGGAACAGCCTCCCTGAAGATATTGTTGACGCTCCGAGTATGAACGCGTTCAAGAACAGACTAGACAAGGCCATGCATGAGCATATGTTTAGTCTTAAAATGCCTCGTACCATACGGAACAACTGATATCTAGAAGCGATTTTAAATCTGCCGTCCGTAAGGCCAGTCTAGTCAAGAAATGTACAAGAATCGGCGACAGGCCTATCCAGGCCTATTTATTTAATGCCGAAGATACTATACTATACTATACTAATAGCATATGTTGGATCTATCAATATTCAATCCCGCCTCCGGTGTTCATCATTGGCCTGGGGTTAGTATAGGCAGTATCATTTTACAGACTCCATTTCCCAGCGATCACAATCTGGATAATTTCTTCCTAACCTCATTGTATTTTAATGTTGATGGGCTTTAGATTATCGTCATTTTATGACGTGATAAAATTCAAAATGAAGTTCCCTATCAAGGCTTTACTGCCGGTGAAGTGATTAGAATGTTAATGGAACGATTCAATTTTAAAACCAGCGCTATCGTTAAAATTTTACCATTGAACGACGTCATCTCTTCTTGTATAGAACACTTAGAATCAGCGGGGCCTGTTAGATAAGAACTTATGAAACTTACGAACTTATGAAATAAGTTCTTAAATCGTGAAATATATCATAATTTATAGATTATTTATCAAAAAATATTTAATGAAATATCCATCATAACCATCTACTGCTTCTTGAAAGCATCAAGTTGCTAATAACGTAGACGATAATCAGCGAAAAGTTTCATTCTTGATATAAGGAGAACAGCTGAAGCACGGGGTCAAAACCTATAAGATAAGATTTAGAGTTTAATTCGTCGTAAAAATTACCTTGCTTGGTAATTCTGGGTAATTTTGCCATGTATAGATTAATTCTGACTCAAGAGGTTGTTGCTCGAAGTGGTGTTTGTTGCTAATAAACTTTAGATTGAACTTTTCAATTAACTGTCAACCCAAGCTTGTTATCGTTTGTAGACATTTTTCTGTAACCCAGAGAAAAATGTTACGAAGAATTTATTCATTTCGCACAATATATACTTCATCTGTGTATGCTTAAACGTGATTGTTACGTTGATTCATATGATTGTATTTATGGAACAGTCATTGGACCTAAGTCAGTAATGAACCCTCCCACATAATTTCTCAGTCCAGAGTCTATCTAGACTGAGGTGAACGATCAATCGCATTCCTGATCCATCAAAAGTAAGCCACGAAAAACCTTGATTGCTGACTTCATTAGTCCGTCCCTGCATGAAAAATCCATAGACTTTTAGATTACGTGGGTTCCCAACTGCAAATCTTGCCATCTGTCATGCGTTGCACTATTAGGAGTAGAAGTGAACAAAATTTGTATCAATATATATAAATACCTATAAGTATATTACCACTGCTGTTTATATCATTATTATTATTATTACTTGCTCTGATTTTTGCATTTTCGATTGAATGACTGCTGAAATAGATTCTTGCCGTGTGAAATGATTAGTTAAATGACTTTTTTGTTTTCTAATTGAAATTTTCTTAGGAGGTTTTAAATTTAGTTAATTGCTGGATAAATTAAAGATACTTTTCGATATTATCAAATTGAAAATTATGAACAAACCGTTTTTCGTATGTGTCAACGTATTTCAACGCTGTTTGAATAATTTGTGAATAAATCCCGCATATAGTTATTCGAAAGACAGACGTCATGTTGAATACGCTTATGTAAACTTGAGTAAAAAACTACATATTGATGTCCGATAGTTTTATTCGTCCAATTAAATTTGTAAGATAATTTCACGACTTTCTATTAAAAACGACTCACTTGCTCTTCATAGTTGATTTAATGGAAAAATTTCTCAATTCACCATAACCATGAAAAATATTTCCATAGCAAAATCATATATTTCACGAGCAAAACGCGAAATGCAGGTGCTGAGATTTTTAACATAAAGGCAAAATTTTCGGTGTAGGACAGAGAATGTATTTCAATTTATGTATGAATGTATAAGAAAATTTTCTCCTTTTATATTGGCTTCAACCGTTTAGGAATATTATAATCCATGAATATAAGGAATAAAATCTTTGATTCATGTATGACGTCCATATTGAAGGAGGAAATTTTAAAGTTTTATACCGAATTTATCCATAACATTATGATAACATGTGGTAGAAATGGGGCGATTGCCACGTTCCTCACACAAATTAAGCCGCCTATTAGCATTTGTTTTTCAGTGAATATTATGGTGATTCTTTATACTTTGTTTGTAGTCATATTATCGCCGCAATCGTAAGCACGGGCAGGGGAAAAATTCGTGGAGTTGATGCGGCATGAATGGCCGGCATTTGCACGCTTTCGCTCGCTGCTCTAGATAGCCAAATTAAAAGTCAACATAGACCCTATGCGACCGATCCAGCCGATGCAATATAAACCGAGCACCATAGCCGTGCTGCGGTTGTAAACAGCCATGTATCGGCTACGAGCGATCCCAGCCGATGCAATATAAACCGAGCACCATAGCCGTGCTGCGGTTGTAAACAGCCATGTATCGGCTACGAACGATCTTCAGCCGCCAATTAATTGCCCGGCTTTAATTAGTTTACTCAGGGAGCTCTGCAATATCGAATTATGTTTAGTTGCGGTTATTAGCTGAGTTTGTGGGAATAAACATTACCCAGCATGTGTACAATATACCTACAAGCATTGTATATGTTCAATGTTCATTGCTTTATATGGAATTTCTAGATGGTTAATTAACTTAGCAGTGCGAGAGGTCATCCACTCTATGACTAGTACTATCAGGTATGTCATTTTTATAATTTATTCTAATATGTTTTACATACTGTAAATTTGTGGTAGTTGATTAGTTAGAAATAATATAGAATAATTAATAATTCGTATTGAATTTTGGTACAATTGGAAATCAAAGAACAAAGAAAGCATAGAAACTTTTATTGTGATTCCGCAAAGAGAATTGGTTCGCAGAACGAAGCCAGGAGGAAACGAGAAGCACGAAGCGCGATGAGGAACTCGTGCACTGTAGTAGAATAGGTTCGCACATAAGTACAAGTTAGAACGTTATGAGTTTAGAACACAATATTTAATTCCAATTGAATGAATCACAGTTTCAGGTGAATATGTCTCTCTCTCCAATTCTCACCATATATTGCCGGTGGCAACAGAACGTATAAGCAAGGAGAAGTTCAGTTCAAAAATCAGAAACGGCAGAGTTGAAGACCAAGTAGAGGCGGTTGGGTGGTTTCTTATCTGAATAAGACAGAAAACCAACTTAAGCCTAAAATTATAACTTCAAGTTTTTTAACGCAATATGATCAAATAAAGTCAGATAAATAACGCTTTCAAGATAAATCATAATAACTGACCTATTTGTTTCCGTTGAGGAACCCTAGGCAAGAGTTCTCATGTAGAGAACTATTAGAAAGAAAATAGTGAAAACAGTAATATAGGAGTGCTCGCTCGTACTTAAAGAGATTAAAGCACATGCAAGTTAATTCACAGCACTAGGCATGTGACATAATCGGTATACACCGAAACTCCAAGGAGCCAATAACCCCTACGGGTTCCAAGCACTGGCGTAAAGCCGGTTAAGCAAGATCTTAAATGAGCGAAACACAGAAGTTCTAACATGCATTAAATTGAACTAAATAAAATGAAAACACACTAGCACAAACTCAAATTAAGGTATAGATAAGCAAGAGTTAACAAAATTGGTAATACTGTTTGAGCAAGAGGTCTTCACTCAAGTAAGGTTAAAGCAATAGTAAGTAAGATAGAGCTAAGGAGCGTCGACTATGTCTATGACTATGACACGAGACAAACGATAAGCGCATAACCCTTAACGAATTAATTAGACAATAAATTTTAACATTCGAGAGAAAATAAAATTCCAGCTAGATTTAGTGAGCATCTCAGTGAGCAGATGTTCAGTAAGATATTGTGAGCATCTCAGTGAGCAGATGTTCAGTAAGATATAGTGAGNAAGAAGCGCATTGAACTTATATATTAAATAATAAGATCAAATAGCGTTACAAGAAGCGCATTGAACTTATATATTAAATAATAAGATCAAATAGCGTTACAAGAAGCGCATTGAACTTATATATTAAATAATAAGATCAAATAGCGTTACAAGAAGCGCATTGAACTTATATATTAAATAATAAGATCAAATAGCGTCACAAGAAGCGCATTGAACTTATATATTAAATAATAAGATCAAATAGCGTCACAAGAAATCCCTCACTGAGCGCATCGTCAACTTAATGATTAATCCTACAACAAGAGACCTAAAACTCCTTTGATTGGCGTCTTAGACAGAAGCTCACTTTATTCGGCATACAAGTTTCTGTCTTTGAGTTTATTGATGATCATAGTTCAGAAATTGGCGTGATGAATTATTCGCATGTATAGAAATTATTTAGATATTATATAAAAAAAACACAGTAGTTTGTTAGCTTCACCAGTAAGTGTCGGAGGAGGGATCTCATCAATAACAGCGAAATTACATTGGTTACAATGGGCACTTCCATTATAATATCACGTACGAGATATGTCAGCTGCACCTTCGCTAATCTAGAGCATAAGCCTGCTTTCATTTCTTTCTTCATATACAAAAACAGAAGCAGTCAAATTATGCATATAATGTTTTTCTCATATACATAAATGGAAATGCTTGGGATTTTCTCTGATAAACTAGGCAGTCAATTTTTTTACCGGCGTTTTCCTTTTTAATAAATATTCTAACCTTTATTTTAATAGAATGTTCATGCAATGCTTAATGATTTAGTTTAATTTTTCTAAGTCGTTACATTTCTAAGTCGTTAAGTCAAGCTTCTGCAATTATCTCTGAAAACAACTGCAATTTTAGAATTTTCTAATAACGATAATTTTTTTCGTGGTTTTGGGAAGGATCTCAAGTTAATATCCACCGCCTCCCCGCGCGTAAATTAATTCTGAGCGCTGTCAATTATTAATTGTTACTATTCTCACAATAAGATCGGTCACAAATTTTCAACATTTGGAAGCAAAAACCAATGCGTATACAGAAATGGGAATGACTGTCAATATTCTCACCCGTTCTTCTGCTGAAATACTAATAAAAATGTAGCTTGCAAACGAAGTAATTCTCGGTTTCATCACCTTGACTCTGCCTGCGGGCGCAAGGTGACGCCGAAGGGAGAGGGACTCAGATACATCCTTCCCGGAGCACAGGACAGATTCTGCTCCAAAATTCATAATTTCAGAAAAAAATGCAATTGTTAAAAAATCAGTCCTAGAAAGGGCGAACCTATCGTAATCAGAGGAACAATAGGGCGGTTCCAATAATTACCACACCATCGCAATCTACCGGAGTGGAGAACAACAAAGAGGACTCGATATCAGCCGCAGTAATTTTTCTTAGGCCTGCAGAGGCAAGTAGATCAGATTCAACAACAAATGGAACAGCTGTAGACATTGTACGAACAGCAGCAGAAATCACAGCAACAAATGCAACAGCTGCTGAGCCAGAGACCCCTGGGTGTGCAGTGTTGCAGCAACTAAGAACGCATGAAAAGGGAGTGTCTGGCATCATAATATCCAATTATTCCAACATCGAGGGGCGCTTCCTAAGAAGAAAGCGGAGCAAGATCGACGTACTTAAAGAAATTGCTGAGACAAAAGAAAACTCATAACATAACATAAAATAGCGATGTCGGCGCTGAAGAGTAGGCCTCATTGGTCTGTCGCCGATTCTTTTACTTTTCGTGACTTGTTAACAGATGATCTAAAATCGTGTCATTTGGCCGGATCTAGTCAGGACTGACGATAGTTTGAAATAGCTGCTAGACTTCCATCGGGTTCGATATGGTGCTACGCATTTCAAGTTAGAACATATATTTTTCCATAGCTTTATCTATTCTGTTCTTGAACGCGTTCATACTCGGAGCGCCAACGATGTAATCGGGGAGGGTGTTCCACATGTCGGTGATTCGAAGCGAGAAGAAATGTTGTCCCGTGGATAAGTTGCAGCGCAGTTTTTTTAGTTTATAGCCGTAGCCCCTGGTGTTGGTTCTTGTTTCAAATGCTAGTAATCCTTCGGGGACCTTGTATAAACCATGAGTATACCTGTTTACTTCAATGAGGTGCCCACGCAGACGTCGATAATTGAGGCTTGGAAGCTTCATTATCTTTAATCTTTCTTCATAGGACTTGCCCTTCAAGCCTGGAATTATCCTTGTTGTACGTCTTTGAACATTCTCTATTAAATTTCTGTCCTTTTCAAATCTCGGTGACCACACAGCGTTTCCAAACTCTAGATTCGGGCGCACGACAGCAACAAACAACTGCTTCATCGCTACTGCAACTAGGAACTCGTGAGAGCGGATGATTAGTGCAAGAAGTTTGTTGGATGTATTCGCTTGCATTTCAACATGCAAGGAAAAAATTTCAGCTCCTTGTCGACATAAACTCCGAAATCTTTATATCATGCTTGCCTTAACCGAGTCACATCTAAGAGAAGATATCCAAGATGTAGAAATCGAAAAGAAATGATTTCAACATTACCGAGCAGACCGAGAAGATGGGAGGAACAAAGAAGGCGTTATTGTGTACCTCAGAAACTCCCTCGCTGCAAAAACAGATATCCATAATTTAGAATCAAATGGGCGTTGTTATGCTACACATTTCCTACCTCCAACTGTGTATAGCTATCGTCCCTCAACCGCCTGACTGCCCGCCGGAAAATGTCGATGAAACTCTTGAGAGAATGGAAACAGAGGTGACAAACTTGGGTTAACCTACCCCAAATATTGTGGCTGCGTGAGATTTTAACCTACCACGCATACGATGGGTACACGTTGACTGTTTAGGACGACACCGAGATCAGGACATGACAGAACTGAGGCAACACAGCTACTTCGATTCACTTGGGAGCACCTGCTAAGCTAAGGCAACAGATGCTGGTGCCAATAAGAACATAATATCCTGGATCTATTCTTTACCAGCAATGAAAAACTGGTTGCTGATATTTTTGTTGTGGAGACCGCACTGTCAGACCATCGACTAGTGATGGTCGAGACAGCAATCGGGATTGGAAAGCACCCCAGACCTACACTTTGAGAGGGACTAGCTAGGCTAAGTTTTCATCATCGAAGATCAGACTGGAAGGCCATTGGGAACGAACTCCTCGAAGGCGACTGGAGATCCGAGTTCCTGAAGTTAAATGCCGTAGCAACGTACAACAATCAGTGCGAAGTATTACTGCAGGTATGCGAGCGTCACACGCCGCGAAGAGCGTCCCCCAAACGGCAAATGATTCCAAGGGACAGCCGGATCTTCATGAGGAAACGAGCGAGTTTGAACAACCAGATACCGTCCGCCTCCAGGAAGATGGAGAGGAGTAAGCTGGAACATCTAAAGGAGAAAATTGAGGATACTGAACTAGTCTTGCAGGACTCACAAGAGGCTGAACAACAAGTTGTAGAGGCGCGAGCGGTGGCTGCCATACAAGATAATCCCAAATACTTTAAACAAATATGCCCAATCAAAGGCAAAAATCAGAACCTCAGTGGGGCCACTGAAAAATAACGTTGTCCTTATTCGAGACGACAGGGGCATGTGCGACCTGCTAGGAGCGTAGTTTGAAAAAGCATACATTGAGTTTGAAACGCTGGATCTAGAGAGGGGTATCCAAGAATTATCGACGTATTCGGCTCCGGGCCATATGGGGTCCCTGCAGTGTTACTGAAAAATGTGTCGGAGCATTAAAGGTCCCTCTGACTTTACTCTGAAAAATATAATTGAGAGAAGGAAATGTTCCAAGTGACCTGAAACTGGGGCTAATATCCCCTATCTACGAAGGAGGTGCGAGAGAAAAACCCCAAATTACAGGCCGGTTACATTAACATCACACGTGATCAAAATATTTTAGAGGGTTGTTACCAGAAGGTTGGAGCAGTACATGGAAGAGGCTGACCTTTTCAACAGAAGACAACACGGTTTTAAACGAAATCGTTCCTGTTTGTCTCAGCTACTGGAGCATCACCACCAAATCCTGGCCATGCTGGAGGAGGGGGCCGGGATGGACGTGGTGTATTTTGACTTCGCGAAAGCGTTTGACAAAGTTGACCATGGAGTGCTCTTCAGAAAATTACGACTTCCTTTCAGAAAGCTTCCTAACAGAAAGACTACAAGCTGTCGTTGTAGGAGGCTCGAGATCGAGTGAGGCTAGGGTGAAGAGTGGAGTACCACAGGGAACGGTACTCGGCCCAATCCTCTTCCTCGTTCATATCGCCGACATAGATGTGGCAGTGAATCACGCTTCTGCATCGTCATTCGCGGACGACACAAAGACACCAATGACCATAACGGATAGGAGAGACTGCAAGAGGTTGCAAGAACACCTCGCTGCAATATATGGCTGGGCCCAAGTGAACAACAAGCAGTTCAACGGGACCAAGTTTGAGGTTTTGATGTGGTACAGAGGTAGCGGAATAGCTGGTATGGAGCACCGCTACCTAGCACCTGACAACTCGGAAATCTAGGAGTATTGATGAATACTCGGGTAAATTTTGGTGATCACATAACGGCAATAACCGCAAGATGTAGGCGACAGATGGGGTGGATCTGGCGGACGTTCAGAACTAGAGAAGCGGAACTAATGATCACACTCTTTAGAGCCCTTGTAATACCAATTCTTTAAAACTGCTGCCAGCTCTGGACCCCGTTCACACTCAGCGCAGTGCGGCAACTGGAAGGTATCCAGCAAACCTTCACTTCCAGGATCAGAGAAATGGAAGAGTTGAATTACTGGGAGAGGTTGATTAACGAAGAACAGATTTTCATCTATAAATAGAATATCACTTATGTGGCAATATTACAGGGTTAAGGTGCCTGGGTAGGGTCGCCTGCTGAAGGCCACCACTGCTCTGTATGTAATGGACCATCATGATTCCTGCCTTCCGGAACGTAGCCTTCAACACTTCTGGACAATCATATCTCGGCCGTGAGTCGAACCAGCCCTCGATCGAACGGCCACTCGTCGAAGGACGATAAATTTTAGAACAGAACTATGATATCTGAAGCCTAACCTCAGATGCGGTGAACATAAAATTACGTAACTTAACGATGCCCGGAAGTCATATTCGATCCGCGGCCTGGTGGTGCACGGCAGGTTCTATGCAAGGCCGGCGGAGGACAAAGCCGAGTGGTTCACGGCTGATTGGTTGACGTCTGGAGAGATCCAAGGCGTTCGATTCCGGGCTTATTGGTGCACAAAAATTGGTGGTGCATGGCTGCGCTTCCCCTGGAGTATCACTGCAGAGATGTGAGAGGTATGTCATTCTGTACAAATGGAAGATGTTAACCAGAATGGGGCCAAACTTCAAACGAGACCTTTAGAATTGAGAGACATCACAACGAGAGAAGGGGGAGACTGTGCAAGATCCCCCACAACGTAACAGATCTGCAGTCAGATTCCAATTCCTGCATGAAGGATCACTTTCCGTTGCAGGGCCGAGGCTGTTATACGTACTACCAAAGGATCTAAGAGAGGGGGATTTCACCCTGGAGACCTTCAAGAGACGACTGGACGTGTTCCTGGGCACAATCCCTGATCGACCTCCTTTGCAACACTACCAGCAGCGAGAAGCAAGCAACAACATCGTGCATCAGCTGACCCAAATGCGGGCGGATGAGCGATAATCAGAGGCGGCGATCCATAACGTACAGGAGAGTTTGGCCTGGGACTGCTACGTCCGAAACAAATACCAAGGACCAAAGAGTAGGAGTTCAATCACTGAGAGAAATTTCTTAATTGGCATTCGCATTCTAATTTTGCGGTCTGTCAGACGAAAAGGTTATAGTTTATGACAATAATTTATTGCTATATCAGGGTACTTCAGGGTCACCTGTGACCTTCCAAACAACATCGGGTCACCACATTCTGGCTGGCATAGTCACCATAGGCCGAACATGCAACTTAAGGGGGGTATGGAGAACCGCCCGAACTCCAGAGCGAGCAGGCCCGAGTTCGCTGCCGCGACTACTTACTATCTTACGTCTGGCCGTCGTTGTGGCACAGGAATGTCGTGCAAGAGCAGGCCCTTGTCGCTGAACCACACTATAGGCAGCTCACAACAGTGCACGCCACATGGCATCAATGAACTTTGACTGCTACCAGCAAACTCTTTGCTATTTATAGCACGTTTTTATTTTCGTTTTATAGCACGTTTTATTTCAACGTTTTTATTTTTCTATTTTATTACAAGAAGCGCATTGAACTTATATATTAAATAATAAGATCAAATATCGTTACAAGAAACCCCTCACTGGGCGCATTGTCAACTTAATGATTAATCCTACAACCAGAGACCTAAAACTCCTTTGATTGGCGTCTTAGACAGAAGCTGACTTTATTCGGCATCCATATTTCTGTATTTGAGTTTATTGATGCTCATAGTTCAGAAAAGTTTACTGATGCTCATAGTTCAGAAAAGTTTACTGATGCTCATAGTTCAGAAAAGTTTATTGATGCTCATAGTTCAGAAAAGTTTATTGATGCTCATAGTTCAGAAAAGTTTATTGATGCTCATAGTTCAGAAAAGTTTATTGATGCTCATAGTTGAGAAATTGGCGCGATGATTTATTCGTATGTATAGAAATTAATTGGATATTATTTGAAAAAAACACAGTAGTTTGTTAGCTTCACTAGTAAGTGTCTGAGGAGGGATCACATAACAAAGAAATTACATTGTTTACAATGGAGACTTCCAATATAATATCACGTACGAGGTATGCCAGCTGCACCTTCACTAATCTAGAGCATATATAAGCCTGCTATCATTTCTTTCTTCATATACAAACAGAAGCGGTAAAATAATATATATAATGTTTTTCCTCATATACAAAAATGGAAATGCACGGGATTTTCTCTGATAAACTTGGCAGTCAATTTCATTTTACTGGTGATTTCCTTATCATTAAATATTCTGACCTTTATTTTAACAGAAAGGTCATGCAATGCTTAAATGATTCAGTTTAATTTTTCTAAGTCGTTAAGTCAAGCTTCTGCAATTATCTCTGCAAATAGCTGAAATTTTAGAATTTTCTAATAACGATAATTTTTTCGTGGTTTTGAGAAGGATCTCGAGTTAATATCCACCGCCTCCCCGCACTTAAATTAATTAATTAATTATAATTAAATTAATTAATTATGAGTCAATTCTAAGGCATTTAATATTTGTTAAGATGTCTAAAGTACCTCGATATTCTTCTTTGCCTGGGAAAAAATTATATATACGATTCGTGAAGTCTCACAATAAATAGTTCAAACTAATAAACCAGTATCAATAAAAATACACTAATTAATCTGTTGAATTTGAATGAGCCATGAAGTAGTTTGTCCCATACCTTAATTATTTTCCGTTTGCTTGCTTTATAATTACGGCAACCATTTTTAGCCCATGTGTTCAGTTGCAGAATATTTCAGCAACATATGGTGCAGTATGGGTCCAAATGTTCAACGTACTACGCAAAATTTCGTATAAAATTCGGCTATCTGGCAATAAAGCCTTCGAAGTCTAAATGAAGCTTAGACTAGATAAAAGTTCAATAGATTTCGCTAGAAAAAGACCCTGATTATATTTTTGGTATCATTGTGTTTGAAGTCTGTTGTATTATTACAGTTTATATTTATCACTTTTATCCATCTTTTGTTTAACAATATTGTTGGCCTTACGATCATTAGTTAAACTTCGGAGGGCACCGTAAGCTTTATTCTTTTACTTATTTATTTAGTTATAGGGCCCCAAATTTAAATTTCTGCTCATTTTCACTCGGAGCTTTCATGCAGAGGCCCCACAAATAAGGAGCTCCATCCCTCGTATTTCACTCGCCCGTTGAAGGAAGAGGCATTTTATTCGCACACTTAGTGCGCACCTCTAAACGCATTAGCGCAGCGCTGCTCCAGCGCAGCACAAAACATCAAACCTGCTTTAAAAATTTGAAGAATTATAATAATTGTTAAATGACCGACGTTTGGCCATACCAAATTTGCTCAAGATTAATTAAAAAAAAGATCCTGAATATGTGTAAGGACTTCGTTCAGGATATGCGGGGTATTATTAGGTGCACAATTGGCACCTTTCTTCACTAGGAGAGCACTACAAAAATCCTTACGAGGAGATTTGGAGTTTTAGAGCCGGCGGAGTCAAGGCCCCGGAAGTTGATCCCTTATGAAGGCGTTGCGCAGACAAATGGAAGGAGCAACTGCAAGGCCTTATTGCTAGCACTGGAATATTGCATTTGTAGTCTAGAATAAATTGGCTGTGATGAACGTAAACTGAACCAGTAATCAAACGTGTACTAGAACACTAAATAAAGGCTTGGAGCTTTTCGTAATTGTTGATATCATATTAGTAATTTTAGTTATTGTTGAAGTTAATTAATCGAAATTAAATAGGAAAATATCATGCATCGTCCAAATTCAAAAACATCCTTAGATCTTTCTCTTGCAGTAACACATAAAATACGTTTATCTCTGCCCATCAGATGTTTTATAGAATGAACGAGTGTTGCATCGGCATCAAACGTAAAACACGCGCGTTCAAGACGCACGTGTCTAACTTTTTCAATAAATTCCTCAATTCCTGCAACGATATCTCCTGGACATAGACTGTATTTCTTATGTTGAAGAATCAATGTGAGATTAAAGCTCGTTTTTTCTGTCAGTCGCTTGATGTCAGCAACTTTGAAGTAAGTAATTGCAAGTACTTGCCAACCGAGTTTGTTCTCTTTGAACTGTTAGGTTAAGTCACTTCATTTATTATATTATTTTCTTTCTTGGCGACGGAAGTGCTGCGAATTGAGAGGGCCTAAAATAATTCTTGATATTTTAGACGGGATTATACCATTTTGTTCCTTATATATTTATCCGATCTGCCTCCATCTGCCCTGAACTACAGGCTAAAATTCAATGACGTTACTTTGCCCTCTAGACAATCGTCCTTTCTTAGTAATTTCTCATGGATGAACAGTTATTGAACACTCTCTTTTTGAGTAATTCAATGGACATAAAGAAGTCCTCTCAGTAAAGAATACCTTCTACGTCAACTTAATAGTAGCATTCAGGGGCCATACTTTCAAAACTCGCTAAGTGAAAGTAAGTACTTATACGCTATATTTTCTTGTCTTGCCGTCAATGATTGGCGGATGAACTTACGATCTCTTAACTTTTTTTGAAAGTATAGGTCCCGCGTCACTAAGCAGATATTATGACGCTATAAACTGTCGTTGGAGCTAACATATAATAGAAAGGTAACCAAATTTTGAGAAATGGCTGCAAAATTTCAAGAAAAGGTTACAAATTTTTAAGAAAATGTTACACATTTTTAAGAAATGGTTACGAAATGTTAAAAAACGGATACAAAATTTTAGGAAACTTTTTCGGAATTTTAGGCCGTATTATCGAAACAGAAATAAAACACAAAGTTCCTCCAGAGCCTTCAGGAAAAGCATGGTAGAATTTTTTCTATCCCCGATTTCTGCTTCTGTTTTTTATGCAATGTTTTTACTATTTTTGTGTAGTGGTTTAAGGGGAGCGTCTCGGTCCAAAGGTCGAAATTTCGGCTTTTCCGGATTTTAGGCTCATCTTAAAGCTTACTTTCTGACACATCGAATGGTACTAGAACCATCTCTGTACGTTGATTTATGCGTTCGCGATAGATCTCTCTTTTTTTGCCTCTTCTGAAAAGTTGCCAAAGCTGAAAACCTCTCTCACAGCAATCATATCTCCTACTACAGTTGTGAAGCTACATCAATGAGACATATACCATTCGATTTGGAAAAGAAAGATCTACAAACGTCACTTGGTCGTTTTTGCAATTTCGTTATAGTTCGGATTTTATTTTGGAAAAAGTGGGGAAGGGCGGGGATAAAATCGAAAAATTCCGATAAATATCGGAAAAAATGCTCCCACACCCACAAAAATGAGAAATCCAAAAAACCGCCAAGTGACGTTTTTAGATATGGTCTTTACGCATCGAATGATATGTGTCTCGATGTTGTAGCTCAAAAATCCTAGATGGAGATAGGATTTCTATGGTAGCCCTTTGGCCGTTTTCTAAGAATTTCACGTTTTCTTTCATTTTTTCGAAAAATTCACACGAAAAAAGTATTAGAATTTCGTTTTACATACGTGTACCAAATTTCGAATCGATCTGTCTGTAAATAACCAAGATAAAATTGTCCCTAGACGCTCCCCCTAATGATAATAAAACATTTTCAAAACATATCAATGCAACTTTATTGCAATTAACCTAACCGAACTAGTACGGGTTAGATACAGTAAATAAAAGTTACAGTTATTTTTATATTTTACCTTCCCTACATGGATGTCTACTTTAATCTACCAATCTCAAAAATTATCCACATATACATATAAAACATCAGTCTTTTATTTGTATATATATGTGGATTATTTTTGAGATTGGTAGATTAGAGTAGACATCCATGTAGGGAAGGTGAAACATAAAAATAACTGTGTAAAAATAACTGTAAGAAAACTTAAACATGAAAAAATGCCTGTAAGTGGTAATTGATAACAACTTAACAAGTAACAACTAACATGTTGACACTAGTAACATGCTGAGGTTGACAACATTACACCGAAATCTTTCGTACAGTTTTATTCTGTAATTTATATTATGTATGTATCATGCTGGTTTTTAAATAATATTTAATACTATTAAATAAAATAAAATTAAGTAAATAAAGTAAAATACTATTAAGTAAAGGCTTTATGTATGAATGTAGCCGTAGCGCTGTAGCGGCAAAATCTCGTATCGCTACTAGCCGTGCACCACCAATTTTGTGCACCAATAAGCCCTGAATCGAACCCCTTGGATCTCTTCGGACCTACACCAATCAGCCGTGCACCACTTGTCTTTGTCCTCTTCCGGCCTTGACCACCACCTGTCGTGCACCACCAGGCCGCGGATCGAATTTGACTTCCAGGCATCGTTAAATTACGTAATTTTACGTTCACCGCATCTGAGGTTAGGTTTCAGATAGCAAAGTTCTGTTCCAAAATTTATCGCCCTCCAACAAGTGGCCGTTCGACCGAGGGCTGGATCGACCCACGGCCTAGATACGGACGGCTTGAAGTGTTGAAGGCTACGTTCCGGAAGGCCATGATAGTCCATTACATCCAGGGCAGTGGTGGTCTTCGGCAGGCGACCCCCCATGGCCTGTTGCTGATTCTCGTACTTTTCCTTACTTGATTTACAAAGGATAAGCCTTTTGAACCCGATCTGTCCATCACTGACGATTGTTTGAGATAGCTGCTGGGCTTGGTTCAATTACTTGGTTCGATTTCTGGTAAAGCAGTCCGCTCCCAGTGATGTTAGGCAATATACTATTTTCTGGGCATTTAAAAGTTTTGATGAATCTATAACATTAACTTATAATATACACTTTAGTCTTACAGTATCTGCATAATCTTTCTATCACATAAATGGGTTTGCAAGAAATCATTTTTATCTACGACGTACAAACATTCTACCGTCAATGACACAACTTTCTAGCGAGATGGAAAAGCTTCATAGTTGTTAGGTAACAATCAAATTATAAAAATCGTAGTTTTGACCAGGGTTGCCAGATGGCCTTTTGTCCGCGGACAAAAAAGGCCTATAACTCAATATATACCAGTATATTTGCAGGTTCCGGTATAAAAATTCTTTTTTCCTTTTTTTCGCACTTTTTAAAATTAATGAGGAAGTACCACTATCAATACTCTTCTGTGTTATTACCTCAGCCGGTTATCGTTGCCTCAACAACGCTGCCGAGGGATGCGGTACGGTATCGCCGTACCAAATTGTCACGGCATATACTGCTGCGCTGTAAAAAAACCCTCAAAAGTTTATCAATAAAGGCATACGAAAAATTCTATCTACAAATTATATTTTACAGCCGCATTCACGGACTTTCGAAGTCCGCGCTACGCTACCAAAGCAGAACTGAAATGAATTTGAAATGCCTAGCTCCTTATCGAAACCGGTGGAAGTCTAGTAGCTACTTCAAACTATCGTCAGTCATGAAAAGATCCGGTCAAATGACACGATTTTAGATCTTCTGTGAACAAGGCACGAAAAAAGGAAAAGAATCGGCGACAGGCCACATCAGGCCTACGCTTCAGCGCCGACATCACTATGTTATGTTATGTTATGTTATGTTAACTGCGTGTATAGATTCGAGACAACAGCGAGTATTGTGTAACTGAGGACAACGGTGGAGAGGATGAGTGGGGTAGGTGAGGGTTGAGAAGCCACGAAGCCTACGAAGTGCACACACAAACGTTCCTACGAAGTGTAAACACGCAAACATGCGCAACTATAGGGTGGAACGTTTTAGACTATAGGCTGATTCCTTCATGAACCGAGGGATTCATTCATAGCATGATCCAAAGCTCCAGAAATTCGGACATACATGAGCCTGTTTATTGAGTTGGTGAAAGAATTTATGCAGGATTAACCAAGAAGCACTGCATACGCGGGTAATTTGTCGGTGGGATTTTCCTAACCACAGACTACACAGGAATTCGAGCGGGAAGGATGTCTCTTCCCCTCTCAAAGCTCACCCTCATCCAATTCCCTACCCACCCAAATTGTAAACAATCATCTTTGTTTTAAACCTAACAGCCGACAACAGTGTGAGGCTGTGAGATTTATACCACTACCACTCCGACAAAACAACATAAAAAATCTACAGTAATAATCAATAGCAGTACGGCCACGGTTATCATCAATAGCACTACGGTCACGCTCATCATCAATAGCGGTACAGTCACGGTCATTATAGTCAGTAGCGATACGGTGACGGTCATAGTCAGTAGCGGTACGGTCACGGTCATCATCAGTAGCGGTATGGTCACGGTCATCATCAGTAGCGGTACGGTCACGGTCATCATCAATAGCAGTACGGTCACGAACATCATCAGCAGATTTACGACAAGCGAGTTCGGACGAGGCATAATCGTAAGTGAAGGCGGAGCCACCATTCCGAAGAACGGTTGTTATAAATTGAACGATTCGACATTTGACATCTTTATTATCAATGTTGAGACAACAGCTATAAAGACAGAGCTGCCGAGAAAGGCAACCGCGGAGATGCATGGCGACCGCTGTAGTACGGTTTCTGTCAACAAATACGGCCGCGAAGCTTTCACGTAAGGAACGGTCTTTTAGGACAGTCTTACTACTCAACGGAAATGAGCATCGGATTAACATTTCTGCTAAAGCTAAATAAGAAATTCGAGTGATTTAAACTGATGGATTTCCAACTTTGATTGTATTACCCTTTTCCTGTGCTAGAGATTTTGTTTTACTAGAGATTGAAAATTTGCATATCAACATGAACGCTCATTTGATTGCATTGTTGTTTGAATTGTGTTGTTTATGCATTCGTTTGCTTTATATTTTGAAACGCAATTAAGATTATTTCTCCGTAATCATCGTAACGTATGCCATTTATTTACGACCAGCTTAACAATATTTACATATTATTGACTATGCATGCAAACATGTATTGTCAGTCTTGGCCTTTTAAAAGTCACACCAGCACCAGACAAGCACTTTGAAAGCTGAGTGGACTGCAAAGTGTGTGGCGGGGGGGAGAGGGAGGATGTTTACCACGGACCCAGAGAAGATTTATTACAATAGGACAGACCTGCCTTTCCTGCAAAGTACGACAACGGAGGGGCAAATCTCGATTAAATCTACGGAAAATTCACGGACCTCTTGTTAAAAACGAATATAACTACCACCAGAAAAATGATTCAGAAATGCTTGGTATAGCGATCAATGAAGAATAACGAGTTAAACAAACTGGTATAGCGAAAATGTTAGAAAAGTCGCTCGTTTTACGATCCTCATGGTTCAAAATTTTCGTTAGCAATAACACTGGTAATATAAAGTTTACATAATTTATCTTAATGTCCACAGATTGAAAATAATTAGCCAGGATAGCATTCCAAATTTCAGATTTTTATCTTATTTATGAGGAGAGTTATCTGTCGAATTCATAGTTAAGAATCTCCATAGACGACTACCGCGGCTGAGCGCGTTGATGCAGTCTTAAGTGCGCTATAGGAATAAACAAGTAAAAAGAAATGCCACATGGTTCTTCATAAAACCGTGTCAAGTTCCTGATGGACAATGTGGTACCAGGCGTGTGGTACCTGACGTGTGTGTGGTACCAGGCGTGTGGTACCTGACGTGTGTGTGGCACCTGACGTGTGTGTGGCACCTGACGTGTGTGTGGTACCTGACGTATGTGTGGTACCAGGCGCGTGGTGCCTGACGTGTGTGTGGTACCTGGCGTGCTACCTGACGTGTGTGTGGCACCTGACGTGTGTGTGGTACCTGACTTATGTGTGGTACCTGACTTATGTGTGGTACCTGACTTATGTGTGGTACCAGGCGCGTGGTGCCTGCCGTGTGGTCAATTGACAATTGACCAGGCTTGTGGTCAATTATGGTACCAGGCATGTGGTCAATTGTGGTACCAGGCGTGTGGTCAATTATGGTACCAGGCGTGTGGTACCAGGCGCGTGGTGCCCGACATGTGGCCAATTGAAAATTGACCAGGCGTGTGGTCAATTGTGGTACCAAGCGTGTGGTTTCCACATTCAATTGAATCGGATGAAAATCGTCGTGCATCTCATATAAGAGGTAGAACTGTTGGGCCCTGCAGCCTCATCAATGGCTCGAGTCGCTTCTTGTGCAGCCGCCTGACGCGGGTTGTGGTCGTAAAGGGGAAGTTCATCGCCTAACAGATGCGAACGAAATGTGCGGTACATGATAGTTCGATTTTATTGATCAGAGGTTGCAGAGTGTCAATGCTGAAGTAATTATCATTAAACACGATGAATAGAATAAACTTGTTCCACATCTCAAGTTACTTCTAATTGAAGTTACAACCTCAAAGTTACACAGTTCAGAACGCAGAGAGTTATTTCCAGCAGCGTAGACTTCAGTCCTCTCCACAGGACCATTATTTATTTTTATTATCATCTCAATCGAAGGCCGCGGTCGACATTGTTGTGCATGGGAGCGAAAATAAAATAATTTTATTTATTTCTTGTGCGATTTTTCAGGTAATCATTGCACGTGTATAGAACAATTTCAATAGACAACGAACTGGATGACAAATTATGAAATTCAAGGCTCTTTCACCCGCTATTCAATATAAAATATAATAGCAATTTCAGCTTTTACCAGGCCGTAGGCCTGTCACCGATTCTTAACATCGCAGAATATTCACAGCTTGTTGCGGTCTCGAACGCGCAACTCACTGCTTCAATTTTGCTTTGCCTTACCGCCAGCCCTCCTTGCCGATTCTGACCAAAAACGCGCACAGAGCTGGGATCGAACCCGCACCTCTCTGCTCCAATCTTCGAACTCTGAACTGTAACCACTGGGCCACCCGAAGGAATGTTTCCGAACGGATTACCAAGTGAGCATTGGACGCTCGCTGAGTTAGACATTATGCAGCTTAAATGTGGCAGACTCGGTAACAGATTTTAGTGTTACGGTTATAGCAATAAACAGTCGGCTATAATGGTAGTCAAGCTGCTGAGTTGGTTGTTGAGTAACACTTGCAGAATTTGCTAGCAATACTTTATTAAAGTTATAATGACTTACAAACTCCATTAAAAAAACAAACCCACGTCAAAATTTTCAGCACAAAAAAGGCAGACATACAGTATTGCATAACCGAGGGATTACAATTTAATCCTTCGGTTACGATGATTTAATCATCAAATCATCGTATCTCAATTACGAGGCAAGAGCTCCGTTGGCCTTTTTGGTGAGCAAGCTTTCGCCGCTGCAACCATTCAGGCATTTGAGACTTTATAAGAGACGCATGTGAACAAATAGATTACGAAAACTTTTTCCTTGTTTTCCTATATGTTAAGATATCCGAGAAGCGTTGCTGTGTCCCTGCATGCGGCAAAAACGATGCCAAGAGAGCCACGCACTACGGTACTACGGCTGACTTCGCCAACAGGGATGCGTAAGTTTTACTGCCGTTGCCTATTATTTAATTATGAATCCTCAATTTCAGAGCTATCAAAAAAACACCACTTAGTACAGTACAGAGAAGACTTGATACAATAGCAAGGGAATACTGGATAAACGTTTTATGTGTCACTATACGAGTACTAAGAATTTAAAAGCAAAGAAAAGTCCACAAAAATTCATATCTTTATAGAAAACGTTTCGGCGACCAGCTCCATCGTCAGTTCGTAGAATCAATTAGGGTGATAGCTTCCACCTCCGGGACTTCCGATTTGCGCATTTTAGAATCACTGTACATCTTTAAACTTAGGCCCAGTTTGAATTCAGCTGCTAGCTCCTATCCCCTTGAAATTGTTAATAGATAGTTCTTTTTTTTTTGCTCCGTCTATTACTTGTAAATTTAGGTTTTTAATTTCGTTCTGTGCTTTCATTTCAATGTATTAATTTGTGACTTCTGATTTGCGATTCTAGATTCTACGAACTGACGATGGAGCTGGTCTCCGAAACGTTTTCTATAAAGATATGAATTTTTGTGGACTTTTCTTTGCTTTTAAATTCTTAGTTAATTTGCGATTTAAGCAAACAAGTGATATAAATTCATTATACGAGTACATGTTGCACGTTCTAGTGCGCGGTGCTGCTAGTTCTCAGGAGCGTTGCTGTGCATGGCTTTCTATCATCAATCATCAAGTTTAACAATAAAAACAACTCCACATAGTATAAATTCAGTACAAATAAGACCTATTAAGTGGCAGGAAATATTGAAAAGGCGTTTTATGTGCCACAATCGGGGTCAAGGTTTCGGTTGTAACTGGATGGATCTAAACTACCACGCAATATGCAACTCTGCTTAACTCTGCTAATTTACGGGTAATTATATTGAAGATGGTACAATAGTTTTGTGCGAGGTTGACGATTTGAAGAAATAATATGAACTATGACGTTGCAATTAAACATATATCTAATAAGCAATTCTGAAGCTGCTTCCGGTACCACTTTTCAATATAGCCTCATTCAGCTAAACTTCCACCGTCCCATCCTATTGCTCCAGCTCATGGTGCTCCAGGTTGTCATGCTCCAGGTCGGTATGCTCCAGGTTGTCGTCCTCCAGCTTGGTATGCTCCAGGTTGTCATCCTCCAGTTTGGAATGCTCCAAGTTGTTTTCCTCTAGGTTGAAATGCTCCATGGGCTCAGCACCTTCTGGACTCGAGGTCGGATTTGCGCCCCTGAAGACGTTGTCGGTGAGGCAGCCTTTGGCCACCGACCTGATCGAGTTGTCCGGGATGCCCAACTGGGATACCTGTGGAGTGAGAAAATATTCAAGCCTACAATTGGATTGAACTTTTGCAAGTTAGCCGCAATTATTCCAACGCTTGTGGTCACGTTGATCTAAATAATCGAACCAGTTCTTTTCCAGGCATGCATGACCTAACTCAATCTAAGATCAACCAAGAAGATCCAATATGAAATGAAAAACTATGTTATAGAAGCAGTAATACAGCTAGAATGCAAACCCTGTTCGCATTGCCAGTTTACGTCATCCATTAATCTTCAGAAGATATAATTTCCCCTCTCGGTTGGTTACGAAATAATTTTCGGGTTGGACTTCTCAAGGGTAAACTAGACGGCATTCATCACCTAGTTAGCTGGGAACTAACGTTTACTAGTATTTTGCAAGTACTCATGAAAACGCTGCCGAGACTGACGTTCGAACATTGAACAACAGCAAAAATAGGAAGATAACTAAACTCAAAATCAAACTTCTTCAACCTCAAAATTAATTTAATAGCATAGAAAATAATATCATGACGACTTTATTTATATAGGAGCATTTAGATATATTTAAATTAACCTAATAAATAGCATATGAATATATTTCATACGAATTTTCGATCTCAAATACAGTTTGCAAACGAGCGGCTCACCGGGTAAACGTACGAATGGCGAATTTGAATGTCACCGCTCGAGTGTAAATATGTCGGGTAGAAGCACACGGCCGCTCCTGTGAACTGCAGGCCCCTGTGAAGAACAGTATTTCAAGATATCAGTAAAAGTAATCAAGTTATCGGTCTTTAGTGCGAGGGACTGCTGTAGGTTTTCGAGGTCGATACGCCTCGAGCTCATTTTTCCTTTTTAAACGTATATATAAAATAAGGGAAAATTAAATTTTTCATTAAATACATCAAAAGGAAAACGAAAAAAATACAAATTTCTACAAATCACCTTTTTGAGCCACAGCGTCGAGGTCGCCAGCGGTCGATGACAACGTCACTAACAAATAATATGGTACTAAGCAATTTAAGAACAGTTATATCAGCGGCTCCGAATTACCCTTGTAAAAATTTTCGAATATAATAAACTACCTAAAGCAGAACGCATGAGATATTGTTAAACCTTCACTACCGCCGCAAATTGATGAATTAGCCAGGAAATAATTGATCTGATTTCGAGAGCCTAGTAATTGATCTGATTTTTCCTATAAGGATCCACTGCTTCCTGGGACTATGGAGGCAAGGAGGTCCTGCCTATACCGAGTGCAGAGGGCGGCAGAATACTAAAGGCCCGTTTACATTAGAGGCAACACACGGGCGTCAAGGGCCTCACCGCCCCTCTGTGAGGCGTCTACGTGCGCTTCTTGTGGGCAACGAAGCGATTAATTGACGAGCTAGCGATTCACAGTCGCCCTGCCAGACAAGCGCTGGGCAGAGCGCTGCTCAGCAGTCAGCTGCAGCGTTGCCAGATGGTATATTTCTATACCAGATTTCACAAATCTGGTATTTTCAGAAGGTGTCTGGTATGAACATTTTAGATCTGGTATATTTGCCTAAATCTGGTATTTTTCTGGTATTTTCTGACTTACTGCAAATTTACTGCATTAAGTTCCACCTCTGAAGTTTGAATTTCCTCCAACGTAGGCGTTGATTATATAGATTAACATCAGAGTGGCGCGACTAGAGGTTTCCCGCCATTTTTTGGAACCGCAAGTTTACCGCTTGATAAAATAACCCCGATTTAATTGTTAGCATTTAACAAAAGTGCTTAGTGTAATATGAGCATGAGAGTGATGATCCTCGGTTGATTACTGATCAGTGATGAACTGATGATATGGCCTAGGACGAGTGAGGTTGTCGAACCGTTCTCTGCAACGCAAGCTCCATCATTTTTGTTTGGTGGTTTTGAATTCTAAAGTGCCACTTGAATTCTGGGGTGCCATTCAATATTTCACTGATCTTGACAATTATCATCCATTCAGGGAACTGGCTGCCTACTGCATCACTTGTCTACTTTGACCTGTCTCCAAAGCATTCGTGGTGCAAGTGTTTTCACAAGTCACTTATGTGAAAAACGAGCAACAAAATAAAATTTCAACAAAGGTACTGGAGTTCCTTATTCGGACCAAAAGCTATCTGCTCAACCGCAACAAGTGATAACACTCGAAATGTTAGATTAATGCAATGTGCAAGCATGTACGAAAATAAGCAAAATGAAGATGACCTGTTTCCGCGGCTTGTTCATGTTGAGCGAAGAGGAAAAAGTGCCACAATGACACTGATAAAAAAAGGAAAAAGTGTCAATGTAATCAAACACAGGAAAAGAAAAGTGTCAAAATGTTCCAGAGGGGGAAAAAAATATAACGTGTTCAATTTGGCTAATTATCGTCAAGCCAGACAACTGCACAGTACATAAGTTAATTTTTTTCTAACCAACGTTTCTGACGAATAGTTTCATTAAATTTTGAGGTATTAGTCTGTTTTTGAACGATAGAATTTCTGGTATATTTCTGGTATTTTGAGCTAGGCAATCTGGTATTCTCGCCAGGAAAAAACCTGGCAACACTGGTCAGCTGCACTCAGTAGACGGCTGTCTGTGGTCTAGCGAGGGAGTCTGTACACGCTGGTCCTTCAAAACGTCAACTAACTCTACACTTGTTTGGACTCACTCTCTTGTAAGGCTAATTGATCTTTGTAGAGACTATGAATGCCTGTAAAGAGTTCGGTCAAAGGAATATAAAAGTCGAAATGCAAAAGAACAAGCACTGGTGGAAATAGTTAGAAGTTGTAAGAAACTTTTGTGTTCAAGTCACCATCGATGAGGTTCGCAAGAAAATTCATACGTTCCATCTTGAAATGAATTTCATTGCATATGAGTTTTCATCTCAATTCCATCATCCTGCTTCTCGATGAGTGGCATTATTTTACAGATGTAGGCGACGCCTACATCTTTTCTTAACATCAGCACACCCGAGAACAATGGCCCAGAGCTTAAATTCCGATACATCCATCCTCACTGACGTCTAACTGGTAACTAATCTACAGAGCGCGCGGTCTCGAGCTCCCGCGTACAAAAATGAGGGTGAATGGTTGTGTGCGGTGTGCTGCAGCAAGCGCCTCACCGCCCATGTTGTTGCCCCTAGTGTAAACGGACCTTAAAGACGGCGGCCCAGCAAGGCCGGGGAATGCCAAGTCCGAGACGCTTACCAATGACACAATTTTCATTTTGTATTAATGAGGACGAGGTGACGTTGGCTGCTGCATCACGTACGTGTAGAAGGTCCACGGGGACTGTCCATGTATGATAATAGAAGTTGTCCTCATGTCCATGTAACCAACGGTCTCTGCGTCCGTGTTGCTCCGGAACTCATCCCCCGAGTAGGCCCAGCCGTCGTACAGGTTGTAGTACACGTCGTCGATGCCGTACGGACTGCCGGCGTACCGCAGTGAAGATGCCTGCGGAAGTGAGGTCTCAAGTTAACAAATGGTTCCTCAATTATTGTATAAGCTTTACAAATGTTAAACCTGTAAAAGCGAAAACACATATGTATCTAAAATATCATCTAGTTCTTATTTCATTATGGGAGATGAAATCAGGGGTTCTATCCTCAGTTAAACATAATTTTCTTTTTTATGTTGTACATTCAATATTAAAAACGAGCTGATTAAAAAAAAAATAGATTACATTTTGCTCAGAATGAAAGTTACCTAATATTATTTCGAGCTTCAGTCAAACCACTTATAAAGTGGTTATTTTATAAAAGTTCAAAACAGCTTTATGCAAAAATTATTGCATGTACATCCATGGTATTTGCTTTGTTGAGCACGTCTTGTTTGTAGCTTTTAAACGAGAGCAAACACTGTGCAATTAGCGCGAATAATAATCTATTAATGCAAATATAATTTAAAGAAATCTCTGTGCATATTGTTAAAAAATGCTCATTTATATATTTTTTAAATTGCTTTATGCAAAGAAAACTAGAGCACGCACATACATGCGGTTTTCTGCGTTAGACGCGCCTTTTCAGCAGCTGCAAAATGAGTAAAGGAAACGGAAAAGTCAAATATATCGATTTTTCCACCCAGACGCTCCCCTTAACAAAAGGATCCTCAATTATTATACAGGTGCTACTCATGTTAACCCTGTCAGAGCGAAGATTTATCTGTGTAAAGTATCATATAATTCTTATTTCATCATGGGAGATAAAATCAGGGCTCTATCCTCAGTTAAATTTATTTTCCTTTTTATGCTATACATTCTATATTAACAATGAACGGATTTTATGTATAGATTACATTTCGATCAGAATCGAAGTTACCTAACATTATTTTGATAATTTCGAGCTTCAGTCAAATTTAAAGATCAATCTTCATAATACAGAGTAGTGTTATAATATGTCAAAAAATAAGATTGAGAACCGTTAAGCTCTATATGATTCCACCACTTTCATAAACATTAGACCAACCATTTACAACTTTTTAAGTTGAAGCATTTCCAGTATGAACATATCCACGTTATGAGACTCACATTCCCAGCGAGGGGAGAAACGAGGTTGTAGCAAACGTTGATTCCGCTGCGATGGACATACGTCCCTCCTAAAACTTCGAAATTGTAGAAGTTGTCAGCGTACAGGATCCAGCTGCGGGATAACCATTTGCTGATCAACTAACGAACTTCATTTCATTTAAAGTTATCTATTTTCATTGAAAGTATACAACTATACATCAATCTCGATATTTTTCCTTAAAATCGATTAGTAATCAAAATTTTTTGGTTTTAACTCGTGTTTTAAACAGAAGCAATTTTTTTGTCACATGCAATCGGGTGTTTCCTACATGTCTAATTTCTGGGGGCGCAGCCGTAGGCCACAAATTTGACTCTTAAATAAGCCCTGGAGCCTACGCCTAGCTTCACCATGCATTAACTTTACTCAGCCTCAGAACAAGAAGCCGCAGACTACGCTTGAACTCCGTAATCCAGACAAGCGACACACTGCCGAAAGATAATAGCGCCGCAGGTTTTTAGCCAATACTTAATTAAGCAAGCTCGCTTTTAAGGCCCTGATTGAAAGCCGAGAGGCTTCGAACAGGCTCGGCTCTTCCCTAAGCGTTTCTTCACTAATTAGGATAGACTTTACTCCACTCGCAAATGAGATGGCGATATGGATTTTTCCATACTTACCCAGCTATTTATTTATAAGCGTCGACCAGTAATAAAAAATATGTAAACTTTGTATTAAAAGAGTTTTAATGAGAGGAAATTTCAAGAAACTTTGAATATTATTGTTCATCATGTCTGCGACTTCTACACTTTTTTCGATATATAAACGGGTTGTAATTTTTATTGTCAATTGAATGGTATATTCGGCATTCCTTGATCAGCTTCCTTGTTATAGATATTTTTTACCAAAAAATATTTATGATCGAGTCTGCTGATACGCGGAGGGAAAATCCCGCATACTAGCTGCTCAAATGGAGACGTTGTGCAATGTTTGAGGGGAAAAAGACGTCGTAAATTACTCAACTGTCAGTTCACGACGGGTGGCATGGTAAAGGCGAAGTCAATGAGGGGCGAAGAATAATACGTGGCCAGTGGTCGGCCTATCCAATTAGTTATAGCCGACCGTTGGCCATTCCTCGGCCACCTGAAAGCGACCAGTTACCGCAAAGAAGGGTCTGGCTAGGATATCATATTACAAAGAGTACAAGCTCGAGGGTAGCGGCTGGCCGAGCTTTGGGCAGATCAAGAATTTTACACGATGGTCGCGAAAACCTCGCTCTCAAACTTCGCTGCATTTTGACTACAAGCCTCAAGCTGTCAGTTCCCCTGTCCGGCTGTACCTACTCCGGCCTAACATATTCACGCTGTCTCGGCTCAACCGTCTTGCAGCCAATGACTGGCTTTACCAGCACACTTGGACCGCCTTGCTAACTTCTTGCAGCCAATGAGGTTAGGTTAGGTCCGCTCAGGTTTGTTTTGGGTGGAGAGAGGTTGCAGCTCGTATAGATTAGGCCTGAAGAGGTTAGGCCAAATGAGGTTTGGCCAGATGCAGTATGGCCATGTTTACCTTTGGCAAGCTTATTTTGTGGCTGTGGACATCCAGCGCTATGGCTTCGAGTACTTGACATCATAGGCCGTTATGCACTTTGGCGTTCTTACATATAGTAAGGAATGTGAACGAAGTGTGAAGTATGGCATAGCTGGCCTCCTGCATGCGCCCCTAATTTCTGCCCTCGCTTTTTATCACTTATTTAAAAGTTATTTTAGCGCAAAAAACGTAGAAAACAAAACATAACAAAAATATAAAATGAGCATAATTAAGTAATTTCCAAATTAGTTTTGTTTTCAATTAATACATGTACAATTTTTATTAAAATTCAAATATTCTTCTTTGAGCAGGTGTGTTTCAGCCCGACGACTGCTGGGCTTTTCTTGCTTGTTCCTGGGGACTTATTCTCTTGCGCATTTGTCCTAGTCTGACGTGAAGGATGAGAAAGCCACTTCAGACTTAGTATTGGCTTTTCGTCTCTTAGTCGAAGTGATGACTTTTTTCTATTCAAAAAAGGATAATACCACGGCCATTATTATTAATCTATCACTTACTTGCCAGTAAAATAAATGCTGATGATGGAGTTGTCCATGCCGTACACGCTCAGTTCTGGGGTGTAGTCGAAGAACTCGTAAGAAGCGCCAGCACAATTAGGTGCGGTGTACGCTTTAAGGTACCGTAAGTCCGGGATATCTGCGGAGTGTCTTAAGTTTTACTGATACATTTTGAGTATGTTATGTTTTACAATTTCAGGAGCGGTTTAAATTTGGGTACCTTTGATAAGATTTTCATCCAGCTTCGTACGTTATCTTTTGTGCAGCAGCGGAAAGATTCATAGCATTATTAATCCATTTAGAATGTAGAGTGGCGAAATATTTCTCCCGAAGCAGCCTGCAGCGATAGGGATGTAACCATCAAGAATTGCTGCAAGTTACGTTGCACTCCACGGCTATAGCCAGGGGCTCTCAATAATTAGAGGTTCTTCCGTTAATTATTGCGCTCTCAATAAAGATCTGCGGCCAACCACTATTACAAATTATTGAGGAACCTTTTAATAGATTAAACATGACACCTGAATTCAACGCAATCAAAGAACTTACAATCTTATTAACAGAGCTGGGCAGCGCTACTTTAAAATGTAGCGGCGCTACCGCTACCGCTACATGCTCTAAAATTTGGGTACCACTAGATTGTAGCGAGCGCTACCGCTACCGCTACAGCAAAATGTAGCGCCGCTACAATGGCCAAAATTATTGGAAATCTCTAAATATTTATTGTTCTGCTATTGGGATTTACTCATAAACATTTAATGATAATAAAACATTTTCAAAACATATCAATGCAACTTTATTGCAATTAACCTAACCGAACTAGTATGGGTTAGATACAGTAAATAAAAGTTACAGTTATTTTTATGTTTTACCTTCCCTGCATGGATGTGTACTTTATTCTACCAATCTAAAACATTATCCACATATATGTACAAATAACAGACTGATGTATATGTGGATAATTTTTGAGATTGGTAGATTAAAGTAGACATCCATGTAGGGAAGGTGAAACATAAAAATAACTATATAAAAATAACTAAGCAAACTGAAACATGAAAAAATACTTGTAAGTGGTAACTGGTAACAACTTAACAAGTAACAACTAACATGTTGACACTAGTAACAGGCTGAGGTTGACAACATTACACCGAAATCTTTCGTACAGTTTTATTCCGTAATTATTATTATGTATGTATCATGCTGGTTTTTAAATAATATTTAATACTATTAAGTAAAATCTAAAGGCTTTATCTATAAATGTAGCGGTAGCGCTGTAGCGGCAAAACTTTGTATCGCTACTTAAATATGTAGCGGGCGCTACTGCTACATTGCCTTAAATGTAGCGCCGCTACCGCTACATGTAGCGTGCTACTGCCCACCTCTGCTTATAAAGTATGTGTGGGTTGTGGTATATCTTTTCTTACCTGCAGCCTCGACGAAGAAGCAAGACAGCGCACCCACAAGGGTGGTCAGGACGTAAAACGAAGCTCCCATCTTCTTGGCCTTCGACCTGCAACAAACCTTGGCAGTCAGAGAGCAACTCCAGTGCCTTGTTATCAGCACCATTAGCACAGATAAAGGTTGCGTTCACGGCATTTACTCTGGCAATTTTCCTGATTCAACTAAGGATTTTATTTTGTGATCTTCATTCAGTTTCCTGAGGACAAGCCTCAGTTCGAACCTTCTTAATTTATTATATTCTTCTTCGTGGGCTTTAGTTAATCTAAAAAAAATTCAAACGTCTCCATCTGATTGTTTGATTTATGAGTGATAGTTACGGCTGATGTTTGAAGTTAGTGGGTAATACGTGGAGGAGGTTAGCTAGGTCTCTGGTGTCAAGACAAAGTCCCTCCTTACCTTAACCTGGGAAACTGAGCTCAAATAAATTACAAGTTCGTGCATTTTGTTCGTCATGATGATGGTCACCGACAGAGGTGGGCAGTAGCGCGCTACATGTAGCGGCCGCTACTAGCGGCCGCTACATTTTCAGTAGCGGTAGCGGCTCTACATTTAAGGCAATGTAGCGGTAGCGGTAGCGCCCGCTACATATTTAAGTAGCGATACGAGGTTTTGCCGCTACAGCGTATGCTACAATGTCGAGACACATATCATTCGATTTGTAACAACAATATCTAGCGACTGTAGAGCCCCGATTTTTGATTTTTCTCATCGTTTTTTTTCGCGTTCTTCCCATTTTTTCACATTTTTACCCCCCACCTTCCTCCCCCTCCCATATATAAGTCAAACCATGCACATATGAAAAAAAAGGTTCTAGTGTCGCTAGGTATTGTTTTTACAAATCGAATGGTATGTCTCTCATTGCCGTAGCTTGAAAACTGTAGGAGTTATGATTTTTTTAAGATGGCGTTTTTTAGATTTTTAAATTGTTCAGGGGAGCCAAATAAAGTAAAATTCATTGAAAACAGAAGAATATGCCCAAAAAGTCTTGATATTGTAGCCCAAGCTTTCCCATTGCCAATTATTTGCATTCAAGGTACCAGCACGCGTCTTTAGACTTATTTATGTTCAATTTAACGTGAATAATAGGCTATAAATGGGACTTTTTATATATAAATATATATATAAAATATTCATTTTACATAACTTTACAACTGCATTACGCAAAAACTATTGCATGAACATCCATGGTAGTAGCTTTGTTGAACGCGTCTCGTTTGTAGCTTTCAAACGAGTGCAAACACTTTGTAATTAACGAGAGTAATGATCTATATACAGATTTAATTCAAATAAATCTTTGTACATATTGTTAAAAAATGTTCATATATATATTTTTAAAATTGTCTTACGCAAAAATTATATCACGCACAGACATGCGGTAAACTGCGTAAGACGCGCCTTTTCAGCAGCTACAAAATGAGTCAAGAAAACAGTAAAGTCAAAATTTCCGATTTTTAGGGTAGCCGGTCCCCTTAATAGTATTAAATATTATTTAAAAACCAGCATGATACATACATAATATAAATTACAGAATAAAACTGTACGAAAGATTTCGGTGTAACGTTGTCAACCTCAGCCTGTTACTAGTGTCCACATTTTAGTTGTTACTTGTTAAGTTGTTACCAGTTACCACTTACAGGTTTTTTCATCTTTCAGTTTACTTACAGTTATTTTTACACAGTTATTTTTATGTTTCACCTTCCCTACATAAATGTCTAATTTAATCTACCAATCTCAAAAATAATTCACATATATATATACAAAAAAGACTGATTTTTATATGTATATGTGGATAATTTCTTAGATTGGTAGATTAAAGTTCACATCCATGTAGGGAAGGTAAAACATAAAATAAGTGTGACTTCTATTTACTGTATCTAACTCTGTGGTAACCCATACTAGTTCGGTTAGGTTAATTGCAGTAAAATTGCATTGATATGTTTTGAAAATGTTTTATTATCATTAAATGTTAATGAGTACAAGGCACCCAATAGCAGAACAATAAATATTTAGAGATTTCCAATCATTTTGGCCATTGTAGCGGCTAATGTAGCGCGCTACATTTTACTGTAGCGGTAGCGGTAGCGCCCGTTACAATTTAGTGGGTGTAGCGGTAGCGGTAGCGCCCGCTACATTTAGAGCATGTAGCGGTAGCGGTAGCGCCCGCTACATTTAGAGCATGTAGCGGTAGCGGTAGCGCCCGCTACATTTAGAGCATGTAGCGGTAGCGGTAGCGCCGCTACATTTCCAAGTAGCGCTGCCCAGCTCTGGTCACCGAGGACCAACCACTTGACTCACCATAAAGATAAAACTCAAGATCATCTTCGGTATCACTCAGGCAGAGAGCGGGGTCAGATAAATGAGGAAATCACATGATGATCGATATTTATATATTACCACGAGTGTTGCCTTTTTACGAAAACAGATATTCTCATCTTAAATGAACGAATGCAACAGGCTTTTATCACACAGTTGTTACAATTCTTCTTAACTTGACGGCAATAACTGAAAGACGTTCTCCCAAAGAGACGTATGTAGCTTGTATTAATTCAAACATTGTCTGGATCACGTCAATATTATTGCGCCTAAGAGATAAGGTAGATTTAAAACAGTGAAATTCAACCTTATAATTGAGTACATCCTACTGAATAGATGATTCAAATATATGGAAGCAATACGTAACTCACAAAACGGTAATTCCTGGAAGCACTGACTTAATGTGAATACCAGAGTTTTACTGTACTTCACCTCCATCCTCGTAGTTCTTGGCTGTAGCATCAATGAAGGTGAGGAGAGGAGTAAGACAGCATGGGTACTTAGACTTAGAGGAACAGGGAAGGTCGCAGCACCAGAGCGGGGTGGTTGGGGATTGGAACGATGCGTTGGCCGCGAGGTGGTGTCCATTCGCGGCTACTTGGCTGCCGCCGTTTGACGTAAGCTTCTCCTCGTTGTGATCTAACTTGAACTTACTGATCCACTACGCCATTACTGCGTATTAATCGCATTACTAAACTGGTTTCATATATTTTCTAAGTTATTTGTCTGGTGTCGATCGATGGAATGTGCTGATGGTGTTGTAGCGGATCTCTCACTATGTAGAACTTATTTTATGACTACCATACTTATTACATTTATATGAATAGTCCAGAGAGAATTCGCTTTCGTTGGCAGGCAACATTTCACTTCCGCTAAGCCCGTCTCTCTCTAACTTCCTCCCACGCTTAGAGCCCATTATTCTTCCTGCCGCTGTTCCGCTAACATCCCCTGGTAAGCTCCCTAACTAATAAACCGTGCCCATAGGATAGCTCATGTCTTCAGTTGTGCTGAGTGCAGTGTAGCGTAATAGATAAATCTAGAGACATTGCAAGGTTTTGTGTTAATCGATTTTGCCATGCCTTAAGCTCACGTGATAACTTGCTCACTCATCAAATGGTGTCGTGAATTAACGTAGTTCTGTTTCGCAGTGACCTCACATCGGCGATATAAGAATCATTCGAGCCTCGCAACGTGTAAACTCAACATCTCATGCCTGTATAATGACGCTCATCACGTGCCTATGTAACGACGCTCATCTCGTGCCTGCATGTGTAACGACGCTCATCTCGTGCCTGTGTAACGACGCTCATCTCGTGCCTGTGTAACGACGCTCATCGTGCCCTGGACTCGACAACGTGCCTCTGTAACTCAACATCACGTGCCTCTGTAACATCACCACGACAACGTCACGTCACGTCTCACCCCGCGTAGCCGCGTGCATCTCACCGAGCCGTCAGCACCTCGTGTTCACTACTGGTCCTGGTTCCATTTCCATTTCCGGGCCGTCGATTCCCGTCAGGGACTTGCCCCCCCCCTCCCAGGGCCCCACACCAGGCACGCCCTCTGGTGCCTCGCCATATTGGCGGCTGACAGCACCCTGTTGCATCCCGGGCACTGAGCGACCCTCCCCCTCCTGGCTCTCACCGGCTCCTCCCCCCCTCCCCCCACAACCACTTCAACGTCTCGTCCCCCAGCGTCCTCCCTCACACGCCCCCCTCCTGACCCTCCCCCTCCCCCTCCCGAATCTATCCCTCCCCCTTCCGACTTTCCCCGGCTCCTCCCCCCTTCCTCCCAACCGGCGCCAACGTCTCGTCCCCCAACACATCCCCTTACATGCCTCGCGTAATTTCCCTTCGTAATCCACGTATTGCACCTCCCGCACTGTCTCCTATCTCCCACTCCATCCGTACACGTCCTCGCATGATTCACTCTCGCACCCTCCGTCTCAACACTCATACCACGTTTGCTACACTCAAACCTCACTCGCTCCTCAGCTACTCTATGAATGCGCTACTGGTGGTTGGTCAGGCCCGCCTTACTTCGGCAGACCTTCCCATACCCCTCATATCTGCACACCCAGTCATTCATTATTCTAACATTCCTGTCCAGTCTCGCCACATTTGCATCCCAAGCGTACTCATGGCCTTTCTGACATTCCCATTCCTTCAAATGCTCAATGCGTTCTTTCACCATGACCTTCCATCCATCCCTTTCTCTGCTCAGCCGCTCCACATCAGTCCAGTCCACTCCCGCTTCCTTTAACATCCGCTTCCAGTACAAGACAGTCTTCCTCTTACGCCCTTGCATCTTCCCGAAACCTTTCAACCTCTCATACCATCCTAGTACCATCGCTTTCGTCAGCCTCTCATTTCCCATTCTCATATTATGTCCCACTCGCTCCAACACACTCTTCTCAATCTTCCATCTCACACTCTTTACACTCAAACACTTCCTCACATCCCACATGTTCACTCCTCTCCCTTGCATTTGCCTCAGAGGCGGGCCATTCTGATCACTCAACGCGTATCTATAACAATTATACATCCACTTTTGCAACCGATTCATATCCTTTACATACCACACTCTCGCCTGACAATCATACAGCAGACTACTCTCCACACATGCCTCCACCACCCTCGCCTGACACTTCTTAGACATTCTCGACCCTTTCAGCCACCCTTTCACTCTCCACCACAAACTTCCAGCTCTCTTGATCCTGTTATTCACATCCACTTCCAAACTCACCCAGCTCCCAAGTACTCTGATTTCACCCCCTCTTCCGTCCCAAACTCAAGCACTTCCTCTTTCTCCTCATTGTTTCGTTCCTCCCACTGATTCATCACTTCTTTCACTGCTCTCATACCATTCTCAATCTCATTCTTTACACCCACAATCGTATTGTCATCCGCAAACAAAGCCATGTACACTCTCACTCTCACACACTCACTACCCCCTTCTCCCATGCACTCTCTCGAGCAAACGAACCCCCTGGCACCCATCTCCACGTCACCCCAACCTCTTCACCCCCGCTTCTTCTCGCCACCTCCACTTGCCTCATAACCGCCTGATGGTACACATTAAACAAGATGGGTGACGTGGAGCACCCCTCTCGCAGACCTCTCGCAGGCACCCAGCTTTCACTCACTCCCTCCTTCCCTCTCACCTTGTAAACAGTCGACTCATGCAAATCCACAATCGTATCCAGACATTTCTCTTTCATTCCATACCTCTCAAGCAACCTCCACAAACCCGGTTCGTTCACTCTCGGATATGCTTTACTCAAATCCAGCAGTCTCGCCACAGCCCACTCCTCTTCATTCATGCCCCCATTCTCATTCAGTTCCATTCTTCTCTTTAAATCAACCACGTCCTCTTGCATACGAACCATTAATTTGCACCACATCCGCTGTCGACCTACCCTTTCGAAAACCTGCCTGTTCCTTATCCAACAACCCCAAATACTCAGCCCACCATGCCATTCTCTTCGCTATCACCCTCGCAAGTATTCTGATCCCCATACTCAACAGACATACCCCCTATAGTTATTACAGTCATTCCTATCACCCTTCTTGTATAACGGAATCATAACGCCTACTTTCAAAGATTCATCCCAAGAATCCGCTCTCTTCACAAACATTTCTCTCACCAACTCAATCACTCTGTCTCACACTCCTTCATCCGCCCACTTAATATATCCAATCCTCACTCCATCTTCCTCAGGCGCCGACTCTTTCATATCTTCCATAGCCGCAACAATCTCTTATCTTACAGGCACTTCATTCAGTCGATCATTTGCCTCTTTCGCTCTTTCACACTCTCGCAGGTCAGTCGCGCCATTTACCGCCCGTTCTATCACTCTAGGCTCCTCTTCATACCTCTCGCACGTCACTCGTTCAAAATGCTCCTTAAATTCATTCACACATATATTCGCACTCGCTCCCGCCTTGCATCCCCTCGTGCCAATCTTCCTCAAACACTTGTACATGTCTCCCACTCTGCCTATCGCACACGCTTCCTCATATTCCCTAATCTTATTCTCCCACCACTCTCGTTCAAGCCGCCTCAACCGTCTTCGCAAAGCTCTCCTCGCCTGCTTCACCTCCTCTATCGCTCCAGCCACCTCTCTCTCCAGCCTCTCCATCAGTCTGCCATCTCTCCTCTGCCTCAGCCTTCTCCTATTCCCCACCAGTTGCACCCTTTCATTTCTCAAACGCACCGCCGCACTCACTCTCTCATTCAACGCATTTAGCTCATCTTCATACCCAATTGTCCAGGGATTCTGAACCCACTTCTCACACACTCCACATACTTCTTTCAGTCATCACCTCAGTCGCCGCTTGCTTCAGTCATCACCTCCGCAAGCACCTTCCATTTATTACCTTCATTTATTCTCTCATTTGCCTCAGTCATCCTCTCATTCGTTTCCACCTTGTATTCCTCCCTCTTCTCCCATTCTTTCAACACCTCCCACTTTATCCTTGGCACTCTTCTCATATTCCCTCCTGGCACTCTCCATCTTCTCCCTTCACTCTCACAGTCATCACTACTGGCTTGTGGTCCGACAACTTGTATTCTCCATCCGTCCTCATCTTTCTTACCATCCACCTCCTATCACTCTTCCTCATCACAAAACCATCCAACTCGTACCATCTACCATACCTCACATTAAACCACGTCCCTCTCCTTTTATACCTCATGTAGCTATTCACATACTCCAACTCATGCTCCCCACACCAATCAATCAGATCCCTTCCTGCCTCATTCATATTTCCAATGCCATACCTTCCGCACGCCCCTTCCCTTTCATTCCCTCTTCCCACATTCGAGTTGAAATCTCCCCCTATAATGAATTTCTCACTTCCACCACACGCAACTTGATTCTCAACCGCTCTTCTGTACCTCTCCATACCGTCATCGTTCGTTCCCCACACAGGCTGATACACTGATACCAGACGCAACCCTCCCAACACCACAGCATTCACTCTCTCCTCAAAACATCTCTTCTGTCCCTCTCCCACCCACACGTCTAACGCCTCACTCCTCAAAACCACAGCCGACTTCTTCCCATGTACCACCACCACTCTTTCCTCATCCTCTGCTAGCCACAACACACCCTCATCATCCGCACTTATTTCACTCAACAAAATAATCTCCCACCCTTTCCTCACAATCTTCTCTATCACTCTCCTCAAACGCCTCCTATTATGCTCTCTCATAGACAATCTCTGCACATTCCACGTCACAATCACTTTCTCACTCTTTTGCCTCCCATCCACACTCTCATTCTATCTCTCTCGATCTCTCCTCCTCCTCCTCCGACCCTCGTGACGCCTTTTCCTTCTCTCTTCTCTTCGCCTCTCTCCCACTCCCCTCCGCCCCCTCCAATTCCTTGGCCCGGGGTGCGGGTGAATGGACCGGAGTCCAATCACTTTAAGGGCCGCTGCCAGCCTGTCCAAAACGGCTCGCCACCGTCCGGCAGGCACTGATGTGGGCCCCAGAGGGGCCCTCGCCTTGAAAGTTTTTAAAAAGGGGTCCGGGGGGGCTACTCCCATCTTCCTCTGTTGTGAGCGGGGAGGGTGTTAGGCATCTCCCCTTGCGGCTTGATCCCACATTGCCCCCCGCCCCCTGGTGGATCCTTTGCCGCTCCAGGGGCCAACAGCTGCTGGCCCCGGGCGAGTCCCCCTTGCGCCACAGGAGGCGAACCACCGAGCAAGGTACTGGCCCTTGTCGCCCAATTCTTCCCGGGATCATCATCATCGAGCAGGTCACGTGAGCTTAATCGAATAAAGTGTTAATTATTAATGTTGCTGTAATTAACCGACCAATTACATCAAGCCGCCCCTCAGCAATTTCAGTCTGTCCTATTGAAATGACACTAGTTAACTTGGCCTTAATATCCACTGATAGGAGTCGATTGTTATTGGACGTGGTCGGGTGATTAATTAACCCGCCACAGTAAAATTTGAATCATTGTACTCTGATGACCGGAATCGTTTATGCGGAGTGGGCATGGAGCCCTGAGCAACGAGAACCCTAGACCCTCCCTACACACTATCACAAATTGTTGTCTCCTGCTTCTTGTTGGTTTGCGGTGATAATCGATTATGAGTCAAGTTGACAATGATTATTTTACAAAATTAATTGCCGGTAGATCCTTTGAAGACATAGGACGCTTCTGAAAATATGTGCAAGCATCTGCTGCAATATGGATTTTACTCATTCCAAATAAACTTAGTGCCTTAATTCATCATCACATTAAATGGTGCAAATTTGACCTAAAACTTGAAAATTTGGCGTTGCATTGCCATTATTTACAACTGATAGCTAATTGTGCTAAACAAATATACAATTCTCGTAGGTACTTCAGAGTACCAAAATAGGGTTACGAGGATTATAGAATCTGATTACAGGATCTAGGCTTAGGCCCAACTCATTAGGTTCTTCTTTATTAAAGCTATCTCACGACAACAATTGCTATAATTATACATAAAATGTCAAATGGGTCACATTATTAATTCATGAATATCTTAACCAGGGTATCATGTATTATACGCCATGAAACTACGGTTTCCACATTGACGTTGCCAACTGAACAATAGCACTTGCTGTTATTGGCTGTGTAATCTCTTTCATGAACAAAATAATTATAGTGTCCAACACATATTCCCACTAGATATAGAAAACTGAAAATCTAGGTTATCGGAAAAAAAGAAGGAAAAGGTTTTAGATACATCGATGTAAGATTTTTGCAACACTGCTATCATGAAAAATGTCAATCACTAAGTTCAAATTGTTATTCATGATCTTGAGCAAACATCATTATAATTCCTCTCATCTGACAATTCAATGTCAGCTTATAACGTGCATCTCACGTCAACCGCTCGTAGCCCAACTAAATATGAGCGTTAGTCAACGGCTTGACGCCTATCGGCGCGCAAATTCGAGTATTGTTCCCGTTTTCGCGTAATTGAAATGATAGAGACTCCTTTCTCGAACGTTTCCAAATTTCTTTAAAAAGCAAATCATTTAACATAAAACTCGACTGGTTTCCTTATTACGTGGTTTATTGTTATTTGATTGTTCATTGTTTATCTTAACATAGGTAGCTGCATTGTCGATTTGTTGTTCTCAAAAAATCATAAAAAGATATTTAATAATTTCTAAGAAAATTTTATTCTATAATTTGAATTATTTGAAAATTTTATTTTCTCCATTTCCGATTGAAAAATCATATTTGCTACAGCTGCGTGCTGCAACATTAAAGATTTCAAGCTGCAATTGTTGAACTGTTAAGTGTGGCAGTGTCACGTGAGCGATCATCATGTGACATATGTGATTACATTGCGCAAAATAATTTTTTTCCTTTGATCGTAATGAAACTTGTACATCTGTGAAGAGAACAATCTAGAAAAATACCATATTAATATAAGTGGAGGACGCTTGTCACGTGATCACTGTACGTTCATAGAATGATTTCTCTAGAAAATTAGAAAATGAGCTGGATAAAAGATTATGACATGACTGTTTCACACGCCATTTTAACGCGTCTCCGAACGGATTACCAAGTGAGCACTGGATGCTAGATGAGTTAGACAGTATGAGGCGCATCTCGGTAGCAGATTTTAGTTTTTTCGGATATAGCAGTAAACAGTCGGCTATATTGGTTGTCAAACAGCTGAGTTAATAGTAGAGTTACTAATTGCAGTATTTAAGTTGTAATCATGTACATGCTCCATTAAAAACAAGGGCCATAGTGTTGAATGTCCGAAGGAATAAATTATTGTATATTGACTAACAAGCAACCGCCCATGAGTATTTTTTGTGAGAAAGTTCTCGCCGCTGCAACCATTAAGGTATTTAAGACTTTACAAGAGACGTAGCATATTGACGAATAAATATATAACGAACAGTCTTATTGCCTTCCTATCGAATTGTTCGAGACGATGTTAAGAATGCCACGCACGAGTCGAAAAGACCGACTTCGTTTGCCTGTATTTGAAGGCGTGCAAGCCACAGAACATCTTCATTAGTTAAGTTCAAATTGCAAAGTTAAGTCAGAAATTGCAAAGATTAAAGGTTATGAAGCTTCCAAGCCTCAGTTATCGACGTCTGCGTGGGGACCTCATTGAAGTATACAAGTATATATATACTCATGGTTTATACAAGGTCCCCGAAGGATTACTAGAATCTGAAACAAGAACCAACACCAGGGGCCACGGCTATAAACTAAAAAAAAACTGCGCTGCAACTTCTCCACGCGACAACATTTCTTCTCGCTTCGAATCACCGACATGTGGAACAGCCTCCCCGATGACATCGTTGACGCTCCGAGTATGAACGCGTTCAAGAACAGACTAGATAAAGCTATGGAGAAATATATGTTCAGTTCAGACTTGAAATGCCTAGCACCATATCGAACCAGGTGAAAGTCGAGTGGCTATTTCAAACTATCGTCAGTCATGAAAAGAACCGGTAAAATGACATGATTTTAGATCTTCTGTGAACAATGCACGAAAAGTAAAAGAATAGGCGGCAGGCCACATCAGGCCTACACTGTAGCGCAGACATCACTATGTTATGTGTCTTATGTTATACACTCAGAAGCATACACTCAGAACCATACACCCAGAACCATACACTTAGAACCATACTGTCAGAACCACGCACTCAGAACCGCACACTCAGCACCACAGTGCAAATGTTTGACTGTGAGATAACGTGGGGCGTGTGTCTGTAAAGTAAAATTGTACGCTGGTGCGTTATCCTCAAGTGACGCTGATCATTTGGTTTAAGCAAACTTTCTCTCTAGAACTCCCATGCCAGACTGTCACATTATTTGCATTGTCAATGCGATTATGTTCGAATTTCTTTTCATTAAAGGGGATTTTCTGTGTTATAGGATGAAAAGTTAAAGTACGGAGTTAAATTCTATATGTACTTATTTCTATCGCTATCGAATTTATCACTTCTTCTAATTTATTGTCTTATTAAACGGGCTCTTACATGAACCATGGGCTCCTGGCAGAGCGGTTTCGCTGCAGGTAAGCGCACCAAGAAAGGAAGAGTCTGGCATTTTGCTGGCCAACATCGAGGCGCTCATCCCACAAAGAGCGCGTCACAAGATTGGCGTGCTGCGTGAGATGGCCGACGACGGTGGGATCTTTATGATTACACTAACGGAGTCGCACCTAAGAAAAGATATCCTCAATGCAGAAATTGCAATGGAAGGGTTTCAACACTACCGTGCGGACCGGAAGGAAGGGAGAAAGAAGGATGGAGTAATTGTCTACCTTAGGAACTCCCTTGCAAAGAAGCATTGTAGAATTGAGATCGAAATCTGGAAACTCTGACAGCTTTGTTGAACATGTGCTACTCCACATAAAAAAATTTGACCTGTGCGTAGCCATAGTCTATAGACCGCCTGCTTGTCCACTGAAAAATTTCAACAAAACCCTTAAGGAAATATAGACCAGGGTGGCTGAACTGGGTGACCCAGCCTGATAATTGGAGGGGGGGGACTTCAATCTCCTACGAATCCGTTGGACAAGCCCTGACGGCTTAGAGGTCAATGACCGCGACACAAGTCAAAAAGCCCAACTTGTGAAGTTTGCTGCGGAACACTTGCTCAGTCAGCAAGTACGACGGCCGACAAGGGAACACAATATCCTCAATCTCTTCTTCACTAATAATGAATGAATGGTGGTTGAAGTTCGGGTTGACGAGACCTCACTGTCTGACCAGCGCTTAGTGATGGAGAAAATTGGAATTGAAACCCATCTCATGTCTATACTCCAAGAGAGACTGGCAGGACTTAACTTCCACAATCGAAGTACGGATTGGATGGCAATCTGGAATGAAATTGACGAAATCGATTGGAGAGTTGAGTTTCACGAGATGAATGCAGAGGAAATCTACACAAAACTGTGTGAGAAACTAGCACAGGTATGTGTGCGTCATACCCCGAGAAAAACAGGCCTTAAAGTCCGCAGCATTCCGGTAGACCGATGAATCCTTATGAGAAAACACAAGCGATTAAATAAACAAATAGCTGAATCCACTAGTGATATGAGGAGACAGAGGCTAGAAGATTTGCACAAGGAAATCGAACTCGGGCTGCAGGACTCGCACAGGATGGAAGAACAAGCCGCCGAAGAGCGAGTGGTTGAGGTCAACAAAGAGAACCCCAAGTATTTTTTAAATACGCTCAGTCCAAGGCTAATATAAAGACGCCAGTAGGCCCACTTAAGGATAACGAAGTCATTGTCGGAGATGACCATGGCATGTGTGAGTTACTGGGATCACAGTTTGAATCAGTGTTCAGTAACCCCCGCTACTCAGGGGAGGAGAATGAAATTGAAGTTCTCCAGGAGCTGCCAGGCGGCGATCCATCCTGGCCTGGGGCTGCTACGTCCGAAACAAATATTAAGCACCACACGCTTCATGCAGTGGCACAGCACCCCATACCGATGATAGTAATACGCTGTGATAATAAAATAATTATAAACATATACATTAATATGAAGTTGTGTGCGCCGCGTGGCTGATGAAGGCAAGTCAAGAGGCCTGCCGACGGTCGACTGGGCGTGTTGATCAACTGCCCTACATTCTCAAAAAGGAATTTTAAACATTTATCCTGGGAGTTTGCTGATTCTTGTTAGCTTATAAGCTACCTAATAACAGTAGGATGATTTTGCTGTTGCAATGATTTATACATATCACTACTCATAGTTTTAATATTATATTTCTGGATTTCAATGTTATTATTATTGATTTGCTTAGTCTGCAAATCCATGCAGTGAACATGAATTACAGTCATTTTTTGTGACTCTAACTAAATAAATAAATTCACCTAATGGATAATTTTTCTACTCACTCAAGTGTCGATTAGCCTAACCTTGTTTCGGGTTCTCAATATCACAAAATTTTACCCGTAATCGACCAGGAGATCGCAGAAGATCGACGGAAACTAATTTATACCAATTAACTCAATTAACTTCCTAACTTCAGTGCAAGACACCCGTGCCCCAGGCGTCACCGCAGCCCCAAGTGTCAGAGTGACCCACATTGATGGCCCAGTGTCCCGCGAATGGGTCAGAGTGACCTACATCAATGGCCCAGTGTCCCATGAATGGGTCAGAGTGACCTACATCAATGGCCCAGTGTCCCATGAATGGGTCAGAGTGACCCACATCAATGGCCCAGTGTCCCATGAATGGGTCAGAGTGACCCACATCAATGGCCGTGACCTCAACGCTCAAATTACGCCATTGAGCGCGAGCTCTTCGAAGAATGTGAAGGGAAATGTAAATATTTAATCTACAGTATAGCGTCTCTATATTCGAAAAAGTTATTGAAGACAATGGAATAAAATTTGAAGGACATTAAAATGTTATTGAAGCAATAGGCCTATATGGAATTTGTGGCGCGTGTGGCGGGCATAAGAGCGGCGGCCACTGCGGCGTCCAGCCACACGCACTCCAGCAGCTTCTTGTTCAGGTGAGTGGCTTGGCTTTACTCATGTGAGTGAAATGTGCATGTAAAATGAGAGATGATTTTAATATGAACTCTTTAATAAGATATTAGCGGACTCATAGGTTCTAAATTACACTTATCTTACAAATAATTACTCTCATGATTTGGCTCAAAGTTCGCCCCCACGAAGCCGAGATGAAGTCGTTGCTGCTGTGCCTCTTGCTGCGGCTGCCAGCGTTAAGCCAGTCGCTGACTAGAGGGGCCAGGTTAATTAGCTCCTCTTTATCAATACTCACCAATTAAATATGTATATGTTATTTAACTGCGTTCTCTGCATATAACAATGTGGTTTATGGCCAGAGCCACCCCGTGTCTCGTGACCGCTGGTCTCGTGACGTCATCGGCGGCCGTAGATTTACAAATGGCCTTATTCTTATGTATTCTTCAGCGATGAACTAAACCTTTTTGTGAAATGTAAATTAAAATTAGGAAATAATTTAAATATTTAATGCATGAAGTGTCGTTCTCTTATGAACATTTGTTGAGGGCAGCTCGACTTCCCAGCGTCGGCGCAGCGCCTCCGAGGGTCGGTGAGGGACGCCGGCGACGAGGGTGAGTGGCCTTTATTTTCATTGGATTTTGCGCTCTTTACTGTTATTTACTGTATACTGGAATTCGCTGTATTTAACATCCATATAAAGCGCGATCGTATATTATGGTTGCTTATGTTCGTTCAATTGGCCTCCTAAAATCCCACCGAGGCACCCTTATTCCGTCATCGCTCAGAAATAAACTTTTGAAAATTAGTTGAGTTTTTTCACTCTTTTTCCCCTTTTCCCTTATTGAAGTTTCATAGTAAAATATACTGATCACGGCTTCCATAAAGAGTTTAGTGGCAAATCGTTCACTACCACGAGCTCCCTAAAGTTTTGTTATGAACTATAAGCTTGCCGGTAATAAAATGTCAATAAGTGAACACAATTAAAAATGTTCTGTGTGAACTCGGCGCTGTCCGGTATGAAATACAATAAGTAACTACGCAGTCAATTTTCAATATTAGTATATATGAAATTAGTTAACAAATGAGTGACTTGATAATAGTTCCAACTAACATGTATCGAAACCATTTTAATTTGTCCAATTCTGAACTGATTACCTCCTTCATGTTGCACGCTCCGGGTCTATCTCTGATTGGTGCAGGATTAACGTGGACGTAGTAAGTTAAACGGAAAACCTGTTATTTCGTACGTTTTTATTTCAATTAATTTTGAATTTCGAAGTCGCTCTGCAGGACTAGCACGCATGAGATGCTGAACGATGGTCAACTCATGACCTTCCATCATTAACCTTTATAGTGAACATAAAGATGATAGAATAGAATAGAATAGAAGTGTCGGCGTTGAAGAAATAGGCCCATGGCCTGTTGCCGATTCTTGAACTTTTCGTGACTTGATTCACAAGGGATCCGGCCTTTGGAACCCGATCTTTCTATAACTGACGATTGATTGAGATAGCTGCTGGACTTATTGCCTGATCCGTAATTTGCTAGGCATTTTAAGACTGAACATATGCTCCTGCATAGCTTCGTCTAGTCTGTTCTTGAAGGCGTTCATACTCGGAGCTTCAACGATGCTATCAGGGAGGCTGTTCCACATGTCGGTGACTCGAAGCGAGAATATAATAGGAGATTACTGAGCCAGTCATAATTACATATGACAACAATTAAGCAATTCTGTCCGGTGATCTTCTATCACCCTCTAGGTTATCATACGTAACCATCTTATAGCGTGTTCTGTACCCACATGCTAGAGTCACGCTCAGTGACGTCATCCCTGTTAAGGCCTATATATATCTCGATCTGTGCACCGCTCGTCAGTCGTAGCGGAACTGCCTAGCCGTCACCTTGCTAGCCGCTCCTCCAGCACGTACTTGTGCTGTGCCTGTCAATCCCCTTACTTCTGTACTCACCGAGCCACTTTATTATTATAATAGATCTAGTGTTAACCATTCGTTTCACTGGTCCTGCCTTAGTCATACTTGGAACTACTAGTATCCTGACTCTCAGTTACAAATCTATCAGGGGGTCGCAGAAATAGATCCCTGACAATTCAATTGACTAGAATATGATGAATTGTAATATTTTCATCAAAGGCTGTTTCTTCATAATGGCACATACTTAACGTTCAATAGAAACATATCACTCATGCTCTTTAGTACGGCGTTTAAGTGGGGAAGAAGAGTGCGACACTCCCCACGGGGAAGATCTGCATCGCCTTGTCCACGTCCCCGCTGAGCTACTGCTGCGTCAGAGGCCACTACCTCTGACTGCTTCAGCCCGCTGAACTCACCGCTGGTTTTCCGCTGTTCACCTCACCATCGCAAATTGAGTGATTTTTTACAATTTTATTTAGAAGAATTATTCGCTCTATATGTCAAATTCATTTTAAAGTTTAAGAAAGAATGCATATTTTCACGATGAGATGCGTAGTCAAATACGGCGCCCTGCAGCCCTGTTATCTGAGCGTCTTCATATCTTCATACTTAAATAAGATTGCTTCTCCCCGGCTATATTCATTACCCTCTTTGGAACGCAAAATAAATGGGAAAAGAAGTAAAAATAAGAAATAAATACTAACCGCTATATATAAATTTGAGTAGAGCAACGGAAGACCGAATATTGAGATGGGAAAGCGCCAAGTCCGGGTCCGAAATTGGGTCCGATAAACGACCCTGTGGCGACCGTACGGCCGATGGCCAAAGGAAGGATAAGGACATGGCATTTTATTATAAATTTATATATAAATTTCCTGCACCAATTCAACGGAAAAAATGAGAAAAATGAATTTAGAGCCGCTGTTGCTACTTGCTAGATATTTAAGTACAGTTGATGAATATATAAGTGTTGTTGCTGAAAATACAGATGTATATGAAAATAATAAATATTTTGTTATTATAAGTAGCGTTGCTGCGTGATAAATATCTGTTCTAAATGATGAACACATATACGTCACACAAGGGAAAAATGGCATCGCTATTCCTACGGAGTCTCACTCATTTATCTGAGTTCTCCTTGATGTGTTGGTGTACATCTTGTACTAATGTAGGATACAGTAAGTTCAAGTTTTTTGGGATGGTGTCAATGCTTCATTTCTTTCTCTTGAGAATGACTGTACTTGCCGCAACCTTCTGTGCTTCATAGAGGAGAATGACTGTACTTCTTGAATGCGTTATATCTTTATTCAGTCTCAAATTAACAAATTCCACATAACCGACATATTCTGGTGTTGAATTTCAAGATGCAGACGAAAGAGGGATTGAAGTGGGTATTTAATGAGCGCCCAGCGGATGTCCAATGGGTGCTCAGTGAGTGTCCAATGGATGTCTAGCGGATCCCCAGAGGATGTCCAGTGGGTGCCTATTACCCTGAGCCAGCCACTATATACACTGTTAGAAAATACGGTCCCACTGGCATTCTAGTGGCCGGTCGCCCCGTGAAAATAAACATTTTCGCCGTTTTTATAAGATGTTTTACGGATTTCTAGTGTTAAATTAGAATAAAAACGGCGACACGGTGTTTCTTTTCACGTGCGGACTTGCAACAGAAGCGTAACACCGTTAAGGGTAATTTTTTTCAAAGTGAAATCAAGGCAGCAGTAGCAGCTAATGAGCTTGGTTGGGAAGCAGATTTTCCCAGCGGGGTGGTACCCCCGGTACGTCCCCAACCATTCGGACTGGAGGGGGAAAATTCACTAGTTAAACAATTGAGCGCTCAACAATAACTATAGTTTCCCTTCATTAGCAACAAATACATTAACTTCACTTAAAAACACTAGACAAAATGCTTTAATTACCGAGAACTCAATTTACCTAATTTATAATTAAACAAGTAATAATTATTAATTACTTATTGATCTTCAGAATATTTTACGAAACTGCCACGCACTTAAGCAGCTGAACGAATCAAAGGGACACTGAACTAATTTAACGGAATCGTCATCTTCCGATGTGTGGATTGCCCAGTAGGAGAACATATTTGAGTCCTGATCGTAATAGCTATTGTATCATTGCGATGGCTATTGTATCATTACAGTGGCTATTGTATCATTGCGGTGGCTATTGTATCATTACAGTGGCTATTGTATCATTGCGGTGGCTATTGTATCATTGTGGTGGCTATTGTATCATTACAGTGGCTATTGTATCATTGCGGTTGTTGTCATTTCACTCTACTTACGACTTGGTAATACGGCGTTATGCACACCATCCCGTAGTTGCAAAAAGTCATGGTATCTGTAAGACGATAAATTAGATTACAATGAAAATTAATTACATAAGAACACAGTTTTAGTAGAATAAATTTAATCAACTCACTAAAAAGCCAGTAATTCAAAATCAATCGAGTAAAAAGCATGAAATTTCAGATCTCATTGCGTGACTCCATAACAAGTCGCTAGCAGGACGCAATACAAACCAAAGGAGTACTTAATATTAAGCAAAAAAACAAAGATATATCCTGAAGCTTTTTGACCTACGGAATACAAAACAATATATAGCCCCTATAAGTTTTCAACATGATGAATGCAAAATAATATACAGCGCCTGCAGATATTCAACACATGGGGATAGTTGACACTCACTTTTCTTCCCGTCATCTTGCCCCACTTGGGGCGTCTCTGGTAACACCGTCGGGGAACCATCATCCTGCAACCGGAAAAGTATATTACAAACAGAAAATTTATTTATTATTGATTGCAAACTCACTAATTTACGCAAGTATCCCATTACAAAGACAGCGTCCTATTCATGTTCCACCCGCGCACCATTTTTCCCTCAAAGCTTTCCTTTTAAAACCCCAAAGACCGGAGAGTATTTTGCTTACGCATACAAACGCAATACACAAATATACGCAAGCAGTACACTGATTATTATACGCAATTTTTATTTCTACATCGGAAAAAATTAAATTATTTTCAACGTAAGTAAATAATTGAAATTAATTTCAGAGTTGAGATTTTGCAACTTCAAGACCATGAGTATCACTAAGGAAACTATGGATGGGTTCTTTCTATCGAATTTAAATCTTGCAGTTACAGAAAGCTTCCTCGCTCCGACTTAAAACGACAATTTAAAATTTGGCTACTGATCCCACAGTTTGAGCTATAATATTAAAATAACTTATTTAATAACAATAAAATTATGCTAACCTTGTCACTCCTGACTTCTAGCTGAGAGTCGTCAGCCTCGCCGACAGCAGCGCTGGCAGCCGCGGCTACCAGCAGAAGGAGGCACAGCAACGACGTCTTCATCTTGGTTTCTTAGGGCGAACTTTTTACTGCAAAAAGTTTTTAGATTAAGAAATAAATACAGCTTAATGTTTCAACAATGACAGAGGATCAATCACAATAGAAGTCATCAAATTTAAAATTGTGGCCAAATTGGACTAAGCCAATAGGCCGCGATTTACACGTATGAGAATTGTTGGGCATTTTAAACAGTGGCGAATCAAAGAAGTTTAAGTCTAAACAAAATCCTGGATTCAAAAAGCAATTAAGTGCAGGCTACGGAGAAAGTCATTTCTTGGAGCCTATCTGTCCAGCAAATAAGAACAGCCAAGACACACACATTTTACATGTTCATATTACCCACATAAGTAGAATAAAGATGCAAGTCATTTAATTTATTAGTGAAGCCAAGCCACTCACCTGAACGAGAAGCTGCTGGAGAGTGTGTGGCTGAACGCCGCGCGGTGCCTCTTTTATATACTCGTATTATCGCCCATTTGCACCCTAAACTCTGCAAATGCATCTTGGGAGATAAGCACTCTTATCTCGAGATGTGACGAATAAGCGCGGATTACATTGACTATAAGGGATGTCTTGTTAACGTATTGATCTCTTTAATGCTCGTTGATTAATGAACATATTATAGTACAAAAACATTCCTGCGCTGTTTCCGGAAGTTTTGACTTCTTAGTACAAATTTTAAATGATAGTTCTGAACCCATCATCACCCCTGATGTGCCTATCATGATAAAATTGAAAGTAGTTACTTGAAGAATGCCCAGCCAACAGTACCAGGAAAAAACCCATTGCATCGCACAGTTAAACTGTCTACATAGGTTGTACATTAAATGTGTGGTTTCTTTCTTAAAAAGTTAATAGGCTCTTTAAAATACAAAAGAAATCGATAAGTTGCATACGAGGGAAATTCAAAAAGTTTGTGGAAAACTTTCTTATTCTTATTGGAAAATTTATCGACATTTCTTCATAATATAACCGTAATATTTTTCAGTTCTCAATGAAATCAACTAGCAAGACCTCTCGGCATCCCAGAGAACCTTCCCTCTTGAACAGTCAGATTTTTCTTTGACTGGCCCACTTCTTCCCCTGACCAGCCACTAGCTGCTTAGATCGCGAATTGTCCTAAGGATTGTACTGGTAGAGCCATGTTTCATCCTCGGTCACAACCCACGTAAGAAAATTTCGAAATTCCGATAGAAAAGTCTGCCCTTGATTCCTGCCGATCTGGGTGCAACAGCCTGGGATGCCCTTGAGCAGAGGGCTTGCTCAGTCCAGAGATTCAATGATTTGGCTGTTCTTCCACCCAAGCTTCACCTTGAATTTGATGTTTGACCTGGCCTCGATTTCGGCAGATGCCATGTCGCATGAACGGCTGTTGCTTTAAAAACAGCGTCCCGCGTTTGCAACATTAATTTAATAATTCATTTGAGAAAACGTTATAAATATTGATACAGGATCGCTCTGGTGCATTTGCATCATTTGTTTTCGGTGTAATGTATATGGTAAATGTACGTGTGTTTATTTTTAAATGAATACACTTTTTTACAACCCGGCACTTCCGCATGCGCAGTGAATCAGGTTGGCTTCGATGAAGATGAACAGGCATTGGTTGAGATGAACAGGCCTTCGAAAGCCGAACAGGCCTTGGTTGAGGCCTCAACCATCCGACGAGTTCAAGTTCAGGTTCAAGTTCAAGTTCAGTTTCAGTTATGTCCTTTTCCACTAACTTTTTGAAGCACCTTCATATAATTTGCATGACGTTCTTCACACCTTTTAGTAGACTCTGGAGCATCCTAGTAATTCTTGAAGCATCCTCGTAATTTCTTGAAGCACCCTCGTAACTTGCAAGACGTTCTTCACACCTTTTTATTAGACTCTGAAGCATCCTCATAAATGTTGCTCATATGTCGCCGTAACAGGGGAGGGTTGTGGGTGTAGCGCACATAGCATTATAATGGGAGGCATGAGGGTTGTGGGTGTGACGCACATAGCATTATAATGAGACGCATAATGAGACGCAGGAGGGTTGTGGGTGTNATAGCGTGACACGGAAGGGTTGTGGGTGTGATGCACATCACACTATAGCGTGACACGGAAGGGTTGTGGGTGTGATGCACATCACACTAAAGCGTGACACGGGAGGGTTGTGGGTGTGATGCACATCACACTAAAGCGTGACACGGGAGGGTTGTGGGTGTGATGCACATCACACTATAGCGTGACATGGGAGGGTTGTGGGTGTGATGCACATCACACTATAGCGTGACATGGGAGGGTTGTGGGTGTGATACACATCACACTATAGCGTGACACGGAAGGGTAGTGGGTGTGATAAACATCACACTAAAGCGTGACACGGAAGGGTAGTGGGTGTGATAAACATCACACTATAGCGTGACACGGGAGGGATGTGGGTGTGATGCATACGATAAGTTAACCTCAACTAGACGCCTGTCGGTTTGCTTGGCTGAGGCTTCCACTGCTTCTAAACTTGTGCAGTTGGAACCTCATACGCGTTCATTTGGTCCTGTGTAAGCCATACACACATACAAGATACGCCAACTTAAAATCTTTCTCCTCCTATGATTTTCAGGCTGCAGCTTTGAAAGTCACGTCATTCGATTCGTAAATTAATATCAATCCTTGAGAAAAATTTATTTTAAGGTGAGCGTCTACCCTAGTTTCTTGTTTTCTATATTTTTCATTTCATTTTGTGGGAAGAACTATTACAAATCGAATAAAAAATACCCTTGGGCTTCAGCTGTCATGGTTTTATCGTGAGGTCGTTTTGAACTTTTATACAATGAACATTTTATAATCATTGTTTATAAAGATTTCTTAAATTAAACAGGTATTTATAGATCATTATTCGAGTTAATTGCAATATGTTTGCATTCGTTTCAAAGCTGTGAACAAGAAGCGTTCAATAAAGCAATAATCATGGGTTTACATGCAAAAATTTTTGCGTACGGTCGTTTTGAACTATAATAAAATGACCATTTCATTACAATATTTACAAATTAGTATTTCAAAAATGGTATTTATAGATCATTATTTACGTTAATTGCAATGTGTTTGCACTCATTTTAAAGCTGCCAAGGATACGCGTTTTGAAATTTTATAAAATGACCAATTTTTATAAATAAGTATTTCAGAAAAATCATATTTATAGTTTATCTTTAGCGTTCAACTCCACGAGAATAATTCTAAAGACGCGTGATGGCACGTTCAATCCCAGTAATTGTCAACGGGAAAGCTGGGGCTACAGTATCAAACAATTGTTTGGCATTTTTCTCTATTTTCAATAAATTCTACTTATTTGGCTCCCATGAACAGTTAAAATTTACAAGATAGGTACGCCTACTTAAAATCTATCTCCTCCTATGATTTTCAGGCTACAGCTTTGAAAAACACATCATTCGATTCGTAAATTAATATCCAGCGATCATCTGGTTACTTATTTTATTTCGTTATAGTTTGGATTATATATTGAAAAAACGAATGGGGGGGAGTCGAAAATTGAAAAAAAAATCGAAAAATATCCCCCACCCAAAAAATACCCCAAAAAAATAAGAATTTGGAAAAAGTGGTCGGTCAATCGTCAAAATATATTTAGTAAATTTTCTTTTTTGAATAATTTCTCAATCTAACACTGCGATATCGAGGAAGAAAATAAGTCTGTAGCCGTTATTCAGATATGGTCTTTACGAATCAAATGATATGTCGCTCGATGGTGTAGCACGTTAATTGAAGGAGGAGTTTTACAGTACCCCCTTTTTGTCGTTTCCTATGTATTCCACGTTTTCTTTCATATTCTCGAAAAATTTACACGAACAAAAAAGCCTCAGATTTTTGTTTTACATATGTGTACCAAGTTTCAAAAGGATCTGAGGGTAAATGCGAAAGTTTTTTTACCGGAACTCTCCCCTTGATTGCACATGTGTATTTGGTTCTTTATTGGATAAATTATCCGTGAATAAGTCTGTTATCCCATGTGCTTGCAGCAACCATCAATAATTCAGTAATTTTTCTGTAACATCATAGAGCAAGTAGAGAAAAATCTTTCGAATTTATTGACATTTAATCTTCTTCTCCAGCATAGAGCAGAATGTTACTCACTGTCCTGAATTTTAGTAAAATCTGTGCTGCGTGAATATATTTAGTAGATTTTATTTTTTGAATAATTTCTTAATCTAACACAGCGATATCGAGGAAGAAAATAAGTCTGTAGCCGTTATTCATGCTCATTAAATTATTATTTCTACCAGGATTCCTAGGAATTTTTGGTACTCATTGTATTAGTTGCTCCCAAATATATGAACAATTTTATATATATGCTTTATCTCTCGATTTTTACTCGCTTTTTCTGTTGGAAAAATCATGTTCGCAGAGATTTAGAAACTGGTCGCTCATGAGCCTCCTTGTGATTCAATGTTAGTGTCACTTTCGTTAAATATTTAACGCACTTGTGCTTGTAATTTTAATGAATTATTTGTGATTATATAGGCAGTTTTGAAATGTTAATATCTTTTTGTAAGGTTAAACCCCCAAGGCCTCGTCTTATTTAATATTATAATTTTTTTATTTAAAAACTTCACAACTGTTGAGTTTTACCGGCCGTTTAACCGGTGCATACTATTCTCCGCGTTCTTTCTTTATCTGCTCTGCGTCATGATTTTTCTTCGGTGTTTAATTTTATTTCCACTGAAGTTCATTAAAATTTCTCATCCACTTCCCTGATCGGTTAAAGTCCTGAGGTTTGGTCTGGCTGGCGCTGCTGTATATAAGAGCCTTCGGACATCGCCGCGCTTACAGATTGCCCGTTCATATCAACTTCTTTTTACAATAAATACAATTCTACGCACTCCTAAGATACGTATGAGCAGCATATTACTTTCAGTGAGCATGCCTCATAAAAAAAACATTGCTAAATTTAACAGGAGATCAGATATATTATTTTATATAATACTGTTATACATAATATAACACTAAATGTACTGGGCGTAAACTTTTGCTTTGATGAAGTCCCTGTTCAATTTTAAACTCCCCTAAGTTAGATCATCAATGTATCTTACACTATTAGGTTTGGGCAAATAAAAAAATTTATGTTGTGAACTTTTATCGTAAAACTCTGAAGACTCGGCACTTTAATTAATTCGTTAATAATGTTTTACATTTGAAATTGTGCGCATGATATTCACGACATAAAACTACGATGCGTTTTGCTCCCGCGGTGCTTACCAACACGAAATAGAATCACTAAATTTGTACAACAACAATTATGACGCAAGTCAAATAAATAATTTTATTGTTATATTACTGGGAGGATGTTCAAGTGAAGACGCTTGAGTGTCGTCAATGTGACAGACCGACGGGCATATGACAATGCATGAGCATCCAGCGAACTTTAGTTTCTGATACGGGACGTCAAACCCAGTGCACTTGGAAAATAGTTATTTGTCTTTGCAAGCTTTTTATTTTGATATCGTACACAAAATTCCTATTGTTGCCTATTTATTCAGCGTGTGAATAGTAACATTAGTCCATGCATTTTTGAACAAGAAATGGACACTTTCATTGTCCACAAAAAATGGACAATGAACAAGAAATGGACCAAGAAATGAAACTGCTCGCAGAATCTCCAGATCCTGGAAAGTCTCTGCGTTTGCTTATGGGACGCTGGCCCTTTGCTATGTTATTGCATGCATAAATAAAGATGCCTTGTCTTAATAATGTAATTAATACAACACGTGCCAGAATTGTGTTGTTCAATATAACTTGCATTCGATATTTATCGTGGTGCATCTTTCATCCCGTTCTTGACAACAAAGTTAATGGAGAGCTCAGACGAATCACTGATTGCCACAACAATCACTTGCGAATGTCAATCTTGTAAATATTTTGACCCGAAGCGCAGTCGTACATTCCAATCGAGGTTTGATCAAATTCTGATATATGTGTCTATGTGATAAAGTCTTAATACAAGCAACTATATATGATATCGTGTCCGAAAAAAACTCTTGTTTCAAGCCATAACAAAGCTTGTTTCAATAACAAAGTTTTTCGTGACAACCACGAAGCCAAAAATTACCCGTATACGAGCCTAATTTCTCCGGATAGAAATAGAATTCAGAGGAGTTTTAATGGAATATTCAGGAAAACCGCGACAATATTGAACGAATTTTTTCAATTTCGTTCTCAGTGAAATTCCCCGCCAGCTTGCTGACGTGGACAAAAAATGACGCATTTGTAGCGGTTTCGTTCATAATTTTGAATTATTGTAATAAAATTATTTAGAATTTTATAAGGAATTTACACTAATATAATCGCTGATAAACTTTGTTTGAGAATCCACAGGATAATTTTCGATGGTTTTCGACGGCAAGAGAATCAGAACTGAAGAAGCAGTGGAGCAACTGCAACCAGAGAAAAAAAAACATCTAATTAACTGACAAACGTAGATAAAGTATGCTTATTATGATCATATTCTGTATTCCAATTTATCGGTACATGAGTTGACAGTGAACTAAATTCCCGGTATTAACCTTACGACACTAAATACGGCCGCAACAAACAGACGAGGCGTTCCTTACGACACAGTTCCGCGGATCGAATGGGTTACGTGTGATGTACGTCATAATACTGTAACGTAACAAAAACTTCTTGAATTACAGTAAAATATAAAGGGCTATTTAATTGAACAATATGATATCAAATATAGTCGTTTAGCTAGTCAAGTGCGATCAAATATTGATTTACCAACCTTCTAAATTCTTGCCGATGGCCCTATATTTGATTTAGAAGTGGCATAGATGCCATTCAGAGGTTTGATTTAGATGAAATGTGCAATGGTTAGTTATAGGTTGGCCCAACTCAGCTAATTTGGTAAATAAGTTAATTATTAATAAGGTTAAGGTTAAGGTTTTAGGCCGGCAATAAGGCCAAAATAATTAATGCGTCATAGACGACTTCGCAATGTTGGGTCCAACCAAAGAAGTGAATTTGCATGCATTAATAGGACTAGGGGCCCATTCCATGCACTAAATCAAGTTAATATAAAGGGAAAATGCACATATTATGCTGTGCAATATACAGCAATCTAGAATGCACCATTTGTCACCACCTTCCAAGCTCCTATCTGTTAATTCTTTATTATCCGCATTATTATCGCTTTATTATCCGCATTTCTCTTTATCCGCAATAACTGTTCAAACTTAATCTTCATGGTCTTCCTTAAATTAAAACGGAACAGAATTTCTTATAATTTAGAATTAGATTTAATTGTAGAATTAAGATTTGTTTATACATGAACGTCACCTCAATGAATACGACAACAGCTAACTTCAGTTCAGCTTTTACTATTTTTGATACATTGCACTAGAACCTCTTATTAGAGTAAGTACTTAGGTGTTGCAACAGTCATCTTGTACTAATTACTTTGTTTAACAGCTAATTTGATTTATACTGTTTATAATCGTTTTCTACGTATTTGTATTTATGTAACTTGTAACAATCTGTTATTTATACAGGGTTCTATACTGAGACCAGAAATGCATCTTTTATTTTCTTAATCCTGAGCGTGAGAAGCTTTACATTCATCCGTGCCCAACAAGGGCACTCACGTGAGTAAGAGACTTGAATACCGTGATAGACAGCGCCATACCGAGCACAATCTGCTCATGGCATGGTACTTATACCATGAAAAGCAACCATTAACCATGTGTCTAACCACCATGCACCCGATGACGGCTACCATGCGTCACCTCCTCGTTGCATATACGCACCAGTCGTGCGCACGAGGCGTATACAAATTACCAAGCTTTACGCGCTACTAAACATTCCATTGCAATGAAAAGAAATGTTTAATTGCGATGTATAACAGACTTCAAATGCTGAACTGCGTACATTTATATCAGTGACAAGTCAATTAATACATCAGTGACATCACTACAATATTTTGTGGCAACCTGGGCAGAAAAAATGTTTCCATTGAATTTGTTTTAGGATTTTGCGGAGCATAAAAGAGGCACCGCGCGGCGTTCAGCCACACACTCTCAGCAGCTTCTTGTTCAGGTGAGTGACTTGGCTTCACTAATAAATAAAATGACTTGCATCTTTATTCTACTTATGTTGGTAATATGAACATTTAAAATGTGTGTGTCTTCGCTGTTCTTATTTGCTGGACAGATAGGCTCCAAGAAATGGCTTCCTCCATAGCCTGTACTTAATTGCTATTTATATCTGCGATTTTGATTAGAATTAAACATCTTTGATTCACTACTCTTTAAAATGCCCAACAATTCTCATTGTGATTGATCTTCTGTCATTGATGAAATATTAAGCAGCATTCATTCCGTAAACTAAAAACTGCCACCGCAATGATACAATAGCCACCGCAATGATACAATAGCCACCGCAATGATACAATAGCCACGATATATACAATAGCCACCGCAATGATACAATAGCCTCCGCAATGATAGATAGCCACCGCAATGATACAATAGCCACCACAATGATACAATAGCCACTGTAACGATGCAATAGCCACCACAATGATACAATAGCCACCGCAATGATACAATAGCCACCACAATGATACAATAGCCACCATAATGATACAATAGCCACCACAATGATCCAATAGCCACCACAATGATCCAATAGCCACCACAATGATCCAATAGCCACCGTGATCAGGACTCAAATAAGTTCACCTGCAGGGCCATCCCCATGTCCGCAGATGACAATTCTGTTAAATTATTTAAGTGTCCGTTTGATTCATTGAGGGGCTCAAATGCGCGACAGTTTCGTAAAATATCGTGAAGACCAATAAGTAATTTATACTTTTTTTTGTCCAATTATGAATTAGCCTAACTCGAGGTAATTTAAACACTTTGTCTACAGTGTTTAAATGTGAAGTTTACGCATTTGTTGCTAATTAAGAGAAAGTAGTTATCGTTGAACGCTCCATTTTAATTAAGAGAAAGTAGTTATCGTTGAACGCTCCATTTTTGAAAAGGAGCATTTCTCCCCTCCAGTGCTTCCTGAGGGGAACGCTCTGGACTTACATCCCCGCTGAGTACGTCTGCTTCAAGATTGCGAACACCGGTTTCTCGAGCTGCTTGCCAGGCGGCAAATATCCCAAGGCACCCACTGGACACTCGCTGAGCACCCCTGGGAAACCGCTGGGCACCCCTACCCACTTCAGCCCCTTTGATTTCGTCCGGCGTCATGAAATTCAACATCAGAATTGGTCGATTACATGAAATTGATTTATTTTGGACTCAATAAACATATGACACATTCAAAAAGTATAGTCATTTTCATAGATGAACCTTAATAAGTGGCGGCAAGTACAGTCATTCTACTACTTAAGAGCAAAGGCTTGTCAAAATTTTATTCAACCTACTCCGATGCGTGAATCAGTCATTTATGCCAGCTTGATGTCTTGACGAACGATGTCTTGACGAACGAGCTACGGGTACGACAACATCGGTGACACCTTGGATGAGGGTTGACCACCTGATTCTTACGGTTACTGCCGTTACCAAGCATTAGGTATGAAGAACGTTGACAACGGCTAACGAAAGGTTAAATTAATATTAGTGACTAAGCATAATCAATTAATGTTGCCGTTTTTATGGCATTTATCATTGGTTTTATGACATTGGGTGGCGCAGTGGTTAAGATTCAGCCTACAAAGATCGGAGCAGCGAATTGCGTGTACGACACCGCAACAAGCTGTGAATGTTCTGCGATGTTTAGAATAGGCATCAGGCCTTCAACCTAATAAAACATGGAAAACCATTAATTACTGAATTGCGGGCTGCAGCCCATGGCTCTGTACATTGATTTCAGCCTGCAATATTCAAATCGAAAAATATCCCCACACACAAAAAAAGTAAGAATTTGGAAAAAGTGGTCGGTCAATCGCTAGATTTGGTCTTTACGAGTCGAATGATATGGCTCTCGTTGTTGTAGCACGTTAATTGTAAGAGGAGTTTTACAGTACCTCCTTTTTGCCGTTTTCTACGTATTTCACGTTTTCTTTCGTTTTTTCAATGGTCCATGAAAGGATCAATGGTACACCATGTCTCATGAACATCAAGCTCTTTAAGATGTTAACCAAATATTGGTAGACGTGAGGAATTAATTTAATAGCGGCATCCATCAAAGAGTGGAACTCTAATCAACTCCCGTAACAGAATTATTGCATATACAAATCAGTCACCGGTGTGCGTTTTCTGATATAAGAGTGACTCGTTCAAATAAACTAACTTTATTCGAGCAGAAACCGTAGTATTACCCGCCCTACTGAGGCCATGTCGGAAGCCAGCGTCGCCCAACTTCACACTTTAATCACATTCCTTTCAGTGGGTAAGAACGCTAGAAGGACTATCAGCCTAAGAAACCTAGTTCATAAAGCCATATCGCCGTATGCCCACAGCCACAGCGTAAGCATGCCCAAGTTAATCGTGGTCATACTACTGCATCTGGCCAAACCTATTCCCGCACAACCTCTTCTGGCCTAACCTTCACACGTTGCAATATTTCATCACGTAAAACGAACTTGAGCGGACCTAACCTAACCTCATTGGCTGCTAGACGTTAGAGGGGAGGGGCAAGTGAGAAGGTAGAGCCAGTTATGGGCTGCAAGAAGGTTGTGAGTCGGGGCAGCGTATATAGGTTGGGCCAGACGATGTTGGGCCATAGTAGGTGAGGCCGGATGCAGAACTGCCTGCTTTTGCACAAGCATGCTGAAGTTTTGACTGAAGACCTACGGCGCTTTTATTTTTAAACAGTGTTTTACTGGTGCGGATTACGGTGTTCCAGCGTAGACTACGGCTTCTATCTCTGAGGCTGAGTAAAGTTATAGCACTCTGAAGCTTGGTGTTGGTTCCATGGCCTATTTTAATTAAAATTTTTGGATCATGGCTGCGCCCCCTCGAAAATGGATCAACATGAAAACGGAAAACAAAAATGCTTGACTGACGATTTTTTTTTGTCCTCTTAGACCGTGCAAATGTGAAATAACCACCAAATTATGAGTACCTATACGAAACCTATTCTAATTTGAGCCGGTGATTGAGAGAAAGAAATGAAGCATTGACACAATCCCAAAAAACTTGAACTTACTGTATCTCACATTAGTACAAGATGTACACCAACACATCAAGGAGAACTCAGATAAATGAGTAAGACTCCATAGAAATATCGATGCCCTTTTTCCCTTGTGTGACGTATGTGTTCATCGTCTAGAACAAATATTTATCTCGCAGCAACACTATTTATAATAAGAAAATATTTATTATTATCATATACCGCTCTATTTTCAGAAACAACACTTATATATTCATCAAATTCACTTAAACGTCTAGCAACAGCAACTCTTCATTCATTTTTCTCATCTTTTCCGTTGAATTGGTGCAGGAAATTTATATATATAAATTTATAATTAAATGCCATGTCCTTATCCTTCCTTTGGCCATCGGCCGTACGGTCGCCACCAGGGACGTTTATCGGACCTAATTTCGGACCCAGACTTGGCGCTTTCCCATCTCAAAATTTGATCTTCCGCTGTTCTATTCAAATTTGTACATTGCTGTTGGTATTTATTTCTTATTTTTACTTATTTTCCCATTTATTTTGCGTTCCAAAGAGGGTAATGAAGATAGCCGAGGAGAAGCAATCCTATTTATGTATGAAGATATGACGACGCTCAGATAACAAGGCTGCAGGGCGCCGTATTTTACTGCGCATCCTAACGTGGAAGTATGCATTCTTTCTGAAACTTTAAAATGAATTTGACATATAGAGTAAATAATTCTTCTTAACAATTTTAAAAAATCACTCAATTTGCGATGGTTAGGTGAACCAGCGAAAAACCAGCGGTGAGTTCAGTGGTCTGAAGCAGTCAGAGGTAGCGGCCTCTGACGCTGCAGTAGCTCAGCGGGGACGTGGACAAGGCGATGCAGATCTTCCCCGTGTCTCACTCTTCTTCCCCACCTAAACGCCGTACTGAGGAGCATGAGTGATATGTTTCTATTGAACGTTAAATATGTGCTATTATGAAGAAACAGCCTTTGATGAAAATATTACAATTCATCATATTCTAATCAATTGAATTTCTTAATTGTCATATGTAATTATAACTTGCTCAGTAAACTCTTATAATACCATCTTTACGCTCACTATAAAGGTTAATGATGGAAGGTCATGAGTTGACCATCGTTCAGCATCTCATTCGTGCAGGTCCTGCAGTGCGGCTTCGTAATTCAATATTAATTGAAATAAAAACGTACGAAATAACAGGTTTTCCGTTTAACTTACAGCGTCCACGTTAATCCTGCACCAATCAGAGATAGACCCGGCCACTGCTACGTAAAGAAGGTTACCGGTTCAGTGTTGGACAAATTAAAATGATTTCGATACAGGTTAGGTGGAACTATTATCAAGTCACTGATTTGTTAACTAATTTCATATATACTAATATTGAAAATTGACTGCGTAGTTACTTATTGCATCCTATATACCGGACAGCGCCCATGCAGTTCTCATCGAACATTCTAAATTGTGCTCACTTATTGACATTTTATTACCGACAAGCTTATAGTTCATAACAAAACTTTAGAGAGCTCGTGGTAGTGAACGATTTGCAACTTAACTCTTTATGGAAGCCGTGCTCAGTAAATTTTATTATGAAACTTCAATAAGGGAAAAGGGGAAAAAACGTGACGAAACTCAAATAATTTTCATACGTTTATTTCTGAGCGATGACGAAATAAGGGTTCCTCGGTGGGATTTTAGGAGGTCAATTGAACGAACCTGAGCAATCATAATATACGATCGCGCTTTGTACGAATGTTCAATGCGGTGAATAATAGTATACAGAGAATAACAGTTTGCAGTGAATAACAGTATGCAGTGAATAACAGTTTACTGTGTATAACAGTATACAGTGAATAACAGCATACAGTTAATAACAATATACAGTGATTAACAGTATACAGTGAATAACAGTATACAGTGAACAACAGTACGCAGTGAATAACAAAATGCAGTGCATAACAGTATGCAGTGAATAACAGTATACGGTTAATTACTGTTTACAGTGAATAACAGTATGCAGTGAATAACAGTATACAGCGAATAACAGTATACAGCGAATAACAGTATACAGTGAATAACAGTGTGCAGTGAATAACAGTATACAGCGAATAACAGTATGCAGTGAATAAAAGNCTCTGACCCATTCATGGGACACTGGGCCATTGATGTGGGTCACTCTGACCCATTCATGAGACACTTGGCCATTGATGTGGGTCACCCTGACCCCTTCATGGGACACTGGGCCATTGATGTGGGTCACTCTGACACATTCATGGGACACTGGGCCATTGATGTGGGTCACTCTGATCCATTCATGGGACACTGGGCCATTGATGTGGGTCACTCTGACCCATTCATGGGACACTGGGCCATTGCTGTGGCTCACTCTGACCCATTCATGGGACACTGGGGCATTGATGTGGGTCACTCTGACACATTCATGGGACACTGGGCCATTGATGTGGGTCACTCTGACCCATTCATGGGACACTGGGCCATTGCTGTGGTGTAAGGATTTACACAGTCGAGTTTGGATGTAAATTTAAATTTAATTAACGAATTCAGAGCAAGTAATATTGGCTGGAAACAGCAACGTCGCTTTCAGTAATAGCCAAGATGTTTTATAATGTTTTCATTTATTTATTTATTTATTTATCCTCCTGGTAGCAGCAACGGTGAAGTAAAATTTGGTAAGCATTAAAGATGAAGTAAAATAAGGCTGGTTTGCTCTGAGCGTGGCCAAGTTCAAAGGGCTCCAGATATGTGGTCTCCGAGGCGCTGCGACGTAGCCGTGACGCCAGACAACGTAGACGTTACGTATAAGAAATAACGTAGCACGGAGGAAAGACTCATCGACAGCACGTACTGGACCAGAAATTCGAGGAACGTAGATACTAAAAATGCATAAACATAATCTCGGTCAGGTTCATACAGGATTTGACTATAAAATTAATAATCAGCAATTTCAGCAATAAAGATCAAATTAATTCAAAATCCTTCAACTGACCTGGGGCCGTATTATCAAAACTTCGTAAGTACGCAAAATCGACTTACGAGTGGCGTAAGTGCTGATATGATGACGTAACTCTAGCGGTGGTAGTATCAAAACATTTGCGCGGGAAGTTACGTAACGTAACTGTACGCATACTCGGAGATGTCGTAAGTGGAGTTCGGGACAAGTTTAGAGTGTCTGCTGAAGCGATAGGAAACTATTGATTTACTAGCAAGTAGCAACACGGTGAAATGTGATAGAATTTTGTCAATAATCCGACATATACTCTGTGATCGTGCTAAACGGTGCTTTTGGGATAAAAATGTCAATTGCGTTTTGTACTATAATTTACAAGCAAATGTTGATATTCATTTCTTAGAGCTTTATGATCATTCACTTGAACAATATCTTAATGCCTTTTTGATTCAAAATTATATTGAGGTTGACAAGCCAACCAGTTTTCTAGTTCTCGGTAAACAAATTTATTTATTTCTATGACAGTCGCAACTCCAACTCAGGTCTAAATTCTTTGTAACCTTCCAAAAAATTCTTCTCCTTTTGAATGAGAATAATGCATTTATTTGCCCTTATTGCAAGAAATTTCGGTTAATGATCACAACGAGTGCATTGCTATTTGGATAACGTCTCACTCATTTATCCAAATACACCCTAGTCAGGCACCGCAAATGCCGCTGACACCACACATCCTGCTTTCGTCCAAGCGCACGGCGCATTGGTCGAGAGGAGGTCACTGGAGCTATAGGACGAACAAATCCAAAGCCTCTGATTGGTCAGTTAGTCAGATGGTTTTGATAATACGCTTTTAGCTAAGTCTTACGTACGAAAGTTTTGATAATGCCATAATTAGGGTGTACTTACGTAACACGCAACTTTTTTGTCGTAAGTACAAAAAGTTACTAAGTTTTGATAATCTGGCCCCTGAGGTTTTTAATGCCCAGTGTTACGACTTTATGAATATGGAATGAATGAAGAGCTTAATTGGATAAATTTAGAGGAAATCAGTTAGAGGAGTGTGAAGTTGGACGGAAAAAAACAGCAAGAATAGCTAAAGGTTTCACTGCGTGTTGAAAGAAGATCAAAGACTTAAATTAGGATTGCACATTCCGAAACAGTATAGCCAACTGCCATAGTGAATTGCACGAACCCATTTCTGGCAAAATAGAACTATTGATATTTGATAAACTTTGATAATACTTTGGAATTATTTAAAATATTTGATGTAATTTTACATATATTTAACAACAAAATATTTAAGAACTTTGATATATATTTGATACAGATTTTATAAAAATAAATTTAATATATATATTTGAAATAAACTTAAACTTAGCTATAGATTTGCAATATATTAGATATTAATTTGATATACATTTGCTCAAAATGATACACTAAAAAATGTGCCCAACTTCCCAAAGGAGCAAAAATAAGGATAGTTAATGCAAACCAAACAAAAGGAAAATGACACGGCATCCGCACAAAATAAAGGACGTTTTTGAATTTTAACTTTTTTGGAGCCAGCTGTAGCCATGTGGAATTTTACAAGGTTCGTTCGCGAAAACTTGGAAAGCCAGCTAAAGCAATGTGGAACTAATTAAGCGGGGTTCAGTCTCGGAAACGGAAAGCCAGCTTAAGCAAGATGGAATTATTCTATGTTGTTCACTTTGCATATAAATGAGCAATTATTTAAAACTTTGTGGATAGTGGAGAGATTTATTTCCATTCCTAATATGTTATTAACCACGACAACGTGGTTATTTCGAGATCAAAACGAAGTAGCTACGACAATTTATTGCATTCGAGGCAACGTTTGAAATTGAATTTCGGAGTCTTGGTGGGCTCTAAAGAGGATACCCCACTTTTCGGTGCAAATCTCAAACACGAAACAGTATTTCAAGACATTTTCATTCGAGTGTTATAAAAGAATAATTCTACATGCTTTGCCAGGCTCCTGTTATTGCTTAGCGGGTGATATTGTCGAATTTTTCAAAGTTTTATTAACTTCGAAAATGATGAATAACTTTGGCTTTATGCAACTTTGAGGTCCAAAAATTTTACTGAATTAATTATTTTTCACGGCGAACACAAACAAACAAACGCCGAATCTAAATTCGAGAAGGAAAAATTTTCGGTCGGTTTTCGTTTCTTAGTAAAACCACAGAAGAGCTTGTTTCCTGTTCCAAAGAAGAGCTTGTTTCGCTTCGAATGATACCTCAATCGTCTTTCTGCGTCAAAAACTCGTCAAACAGTTGATGTTTAAAAATGTGCATTCCCTAAAGCCGGCGGCATCTACAAAAATAACGATGGAATTAGACGAGGTTCGTGCGCGTTCGCAATGATCATTTTCCAGTCACTTGCGAATAAGAAGTGATCTTGCATTTTACCGAAGATTTTGTTGTTCTGTGTCTAACTAAAAGTGACGCTATACAGAGAAGTTTTTTATTGGCGTGAATTCGACTTTAGCTACATTAGATAATGTGTTGAAATTGTAATAATTTGATATAACCATATAGCAATTTATTTAATGTGTCGGTAATTTCACTATGAATGGGTTTATAAATGCGTAAGATTACTCACAGGGTTGAAAAAATCGGTGGCGATACTACTTTTGGCGATAAATGCTGTGAAAAGTCTACGTAATTTATCATGATGTTTTCACCTCTATTAGAGCAGGAGCAATGCTCTGGGCACCATAAAAAATGTGTCAAAAAATTAAAAATATATATATTGAATGCGAAATAATAACCGTAAAAAGCATGATTCATCACTAAACCATCATGAAATGAGCGCCTAATATGACCTCCTGACAGAGGTGGGCAGTAGCGCGCTACATGTAGCGGCCGCTAGATTTTCAGTAGCGGTAGCGGTAGCGCCCGCTACATATTTAAGTAGCGATAAGAGGTTTTGCCGCTACAGCGCTACCGCTACATTTATAGATAAAGCCTTTAGATTTTACTTAATAGTGTTAAATATTCTTTAAAAAGCAGTATGATACATACATAATATAAATTACAGAATAAAACTATACGAAAGATTTCGGTGTAATGTTGTCAACCTCCGCCTGTTACTAGAGGCACTGTCAACATGTTAGTTGTTACTTGTTAAGTTGTTACCAGTTACCACTTACAGGTATTTTTTCATGTTTCAGTTTGCTTACAGTTATTTTTATGTTTCACCTTCTCTACATGGGTGTCTACTTTAATCAACCAATCACAAAAATAATCCTCATAGATATACAAATAAAAGACTGATTTTTTATATGTATATATGGATAATTTTTGAGATTGGTAGATTAAAGTAGACATCCATGTAGGGGTAGGTAAAACATAAAAATACCTGTAACTTTTATTTACTGTATCTAACCCGTACTAGTTCGGTTAGGTTAATTGCAATAAAATTGCATTGATATGTTTTGAAAATGTTTTATTATCATTAAATGTTTATGAGTAAATCCCAATAGCAGAACCATAAATATATAGAGATTTCTAATAATTTTGGCCATTGTAGCGGCTAATGTAGCGGCGCTACATTTTACTGTAGCGGTAGCGGTAGCGCTCGCTACAATCTAGTGGGTGTAGCGGTAGCGGCAGCGCCCGCTACATTTGGAGCATGTAGCGGTAGCGGTAGAGATGAAGCGACGCAAATGTGCTCAGGATGAAGGCCGAGCTGATCCATGGGCACACTTGACTAGACTGTCTAGAAAGATACATCCTGAGCTGCTCTGGGTGCAATGCAACAGATATTCACCTCTGAAGACAGCAATCACCACAAATTTTAGTTGCGTCGACTAGTCGACGCAACTATTCGCCTCATGTATAAGCACCTAGTTAGGCCTGGGACTGTTACGTCCGAAACAAATACTAGGAATACTAAGGATGTTCTAGCGTGCCTATGCCGGTGCTTCTCAAGTTCGTTGCTATTCATTACGTGCCTTCATTCATCAAGTTCAACTGCAAAAACAACTCTGCGTAGTAATACGTCAATACAAATTGGATCTTATTAAAGGAAGGAGATAATGAAAAAGCGTTTTATGTTACACAATCGCAAGCAAGATTTCGATCGTAACGGCATGGATATAAACTGCCACGCAATGCAGACCTGCTTGCAGCCTAATTTAGTTGAAGATAGTATAATAGTTCCGTACGAGGATGACGATTATAGGAAATAATATAAACAATAACGTTGCAATTAAAAATATAAATAATAAAATTTATGAAACCTCTTCTAGAAATAATTTTATATGAAGGAGCATTCAGTTAAACTACTTCCCCCATTCTTTTGTTCCAGCTCATGGCGCTGCTACTAAGGCTCAGCACCTCCTGGTCCCGAGGTCGGATTTGCGCCCCTGTAGACGTTGTCGGTGAGGCAGCCTTTGGCCACCGACCTGATCGAGTTGTCCGGGATGCCCAAGTTGGACACCTGTGGAGTACGAAAACATTCAAGCCTACAATTGGATTGAACTTTTGCAAGTTTATTGCCTTTATTCCATAGCTTGTGGTCACGGTGATGTAAATAATCGTACCAGCTCTTCTCCAGGCACGCTTGACCCAATTCAAACTGAAATCAACCACGAAGATGATACGTGCAAATAAAATTATATTCCATAGAAGCAGTAATACAGCTAGAATGCAAACCCTGTTCGCATTGCCAGGTTTCCGCCATCCATTAATCTTCAGAAGAAATTATTTCCTCTCTGGGTTGGTCATGAAATAATTTTTGGGTTGGATTTCTCAAGGGAAAACTAGGCGGCATGATCACCTAGTTAGCTGGGAACTAACGTTTACTAGTATTTTGCAAGTACTAATGAAAACGCAGCTGGGACTGACGTTTGAACATTGAACAACAGCAAAAATAGGGAGATACTAAACTCAAAATCAAACTTCTACAACCTCAAAATTAATTTAATAGCATAGAAAATAATATCGTAGCTACTTTATTTATATAGGATAAAAATATATTTCATTTAACGTAGGAAAATATATATTAATTTAATAAATATATTCAATTTAATTTTATAAGTAGCATATAAACATATTTCATATAAATTTTCGATTTTACAACTGAACGTGTTCTTTAGTGAATTCCCTAATCGTCTGCCTCTGTCCCGCTGTGCAATCGCCTGCTACATCAGCTGCCAGAAGCACGCATGCATCGTGCATCAGCTGGCCCAACTGATGACATTGGCTGGCACAAGATGAGGCTTTTAAGAATTTTTACGATAAGGATTCACTGCTCCCTGGGACTATGGAGGCAAGGAGATCCTGCCTACCGAGTGCTGAGGGCGGCAAAATACTAAGACGGCGGCCCAGCGGAGCCCGGGAATGCTAAGCACGAGACGCTTACCAATGTCACAATTTTCATTTTGTATTAATCAGAACGAGGTGACGTTGGCTGCTGCATCACGCACGTGTAGAAGGTCCATGGGGACTGCCCATTTATGTTAATAGAAGTCGTCCTCATGTCCATGTAACCAACGGTCTCTGCGTCCGTGTTGCTCCGGAACTCGTCCCCCGAGTAGGCCCAGCCGTCGTACAGGTTGTAGTACACGTCGTCGATGCCGTACGGACTGCCGGCGTACCGCAGTGAAGATGCCTGCGGAAGTGAGGTCTCGAGTTTACAAAAGGTTCCTCAATTATTATATAGGCTTTACAAATGTTAAACCTGTAGAAGCGAAAACACATCTGTATCTAAAATATCATCTAGTTCTTATTTCATTATGGGAGATGAAATCAAGGGTTCTATCCTCAGTTAAACATAATTTTCTTTTTTATGTTGTACGTTCAATATTAAAAATGAGCTGACTTGAATAATGGATTACATTTTGCTCAGAATCAAAGTTACCTAATATTATTTCGAGCTTTAGTCAAACCACTTATAAAGTGGTTATTTTATAAAAGTTCAAAACAGCTTTATGCAAAAATTATTGCATGTACATCCATGATATTTGCTTTGTTGAACACGTCTTGTTTGTAGGCCCGTTCAACGCGCTCAGCCGCGGTAGTCGTCTATGGGGATTCTTAACTATGAATTCGACAGATAACTCCCCTCATAAAAAAGATAAAAATCTGAAATTTGGAATGCTATCCTGGCTAATTATTTTCAATCTGTGGACATTAAAATAAATTATTTAAACTTTGTATTTCCAGTGTTATCGCTAACGAAAATTTTGAACCATGAGGATCATAAAACGAGCGAATTTTCTAACATTTTCGCGATACCAGTTTGTTTAACTCGTTATTCTTCATTGATCGCTATACCAAGCATTTCTGAATAATTTTTCTGGTGGTAGTTATATTCGTTTTTAACAACAGGTCCGTGAATTTTCCGTAGATTTAATCGAGATTTGCCCCTTCGTTGTCATACTTGGCAGGAAAGGCAGGTCTGTCCTCTGGTAATAAATCTTCTGTGGGTCCGCGGTAAACATCCTCCCTCCCCCCCCACACTTTGCAGTCCACTCAGCGTAAACCGTACCGCTACTCATGATGACCAGGACCGTACCGCTACTCATGATGACCATGACCGTACCGCTACTCATGATGACCATGACCGTACCGCTACTGACTATGACCGTGACTGTACCGCTATTGATGATGAGCGTCACCGTAGTGCTATTGATGATAACCGTGGCCGTGCTGCTATTGATAACTACTGTAGATTTTTTATGTTGTTTTGTCGGAGTGGCGGTGGTATAAATCTCACAGCCTCACACTGTTATCGCCTCTTAGGTTTAAAACAATATTGATTGTTTACAATTTGGGTGGGTAGGGAATGGGATGAGGGTGAGCTTTGAGAGGGGTGAACCAGGGTTGATGATGGGTTGAGGGTGAACTCGTACGGGAGAGCAGACACCCTTACCTATCGAGTTTCTATGGAGGCTGAGGTGAGGATCAAATCAGCAAACTGTCTGAACATCTCTCCATATTTTACCATATTTTATGATTTGAAATTTCTCGCACTTAATATTGGGATTGATGTTTCTGGAGGAGCTTCTAAATATATATCAAATAAAATCATAACACAATAATCCGTTTGCAGATAGTAAAAATAAGGGGAGCGATATCAACGATGGTGTTGTCAATGAATTCATGAGTACATATACAAATGACGTTGACATTTCAGTACTAGAAATTAAAAATTAGTGAACAGTGCTATGCTACAATATCTATTAATGAATGATACCCGTCAGTCATTGAACAAATTTATACAATAATACAAAGGAACCTGTTCGACAGTCCGTGAATCCGACTGCAATTAGTAAGTAGCAATTTTTCATGTCTTTTTCGCTAAATTCTTGACGGTATTTGTACAGCGCACAGTACATGCCGTGTCAATGTGGTACGGCGATGCCACTTGTATCACTTGTTTACAGTAGACATACGTGAAAGCAAGGGCATCCCTCAGCATCGGTGTAGAGGCAACGATCACCGGCTGAGATAACAACGCAGAAGACGATTGAGGTAGAGGAGGACAATAGGGAGGCAGGGAGGGGGCATGGGTGAGCCCAATGGGGTTGAGGGGAAGAGAAAAATTCCATTCCTCAATTCCTCAATCTTCCTCTAGTTTTTTTTTACCCGTTCATTCCTCCCCTTCTGTTATGGGGAAAAACACGGTCAGTTGGGTAACACGGTCAGTCCGAAGTAAGAAGCGATTATTTTTTGGAAATCATTCAATGAGTGACTTTTTCATTCAATAATAATAACGGAGCTATGAAGAGCTAAATCATTTTGATGATTTTTTTTTCTTCCTATTGGCTTTTTACGAGCCAATAATTTTGTAGTGTTGAAGACGCAATTAAATGGCCGCACCACACTCGCATAAAAATGCTAGCTGAATTTTTGAGAAATTCTCCATATAAATGCCAAGTTTTTATATTTCGGCACACAACGGCTGTGAACAATAATAAATCTGGCTTGGCACAAAAAGCAAAAAGTGCTCTCATGTTTAGCATGGATTACCGATAATTCATGTTCAAATGTATGCAAGAATCCCAACAAGGAGGGTATCAATTAATTTATCAGCATTAATAGTATGTAGTAAAATTATTGTTGTTAGAAGATTTTTAATAGTTAATGAAAGACTAAAAATACATGTTTCAATACTATGTGAATATTTTTAAATTGTTCGTAAATGAGCGTCATGCGTTAAGATGATTATGTATAAAATTCTTATAAGGCCTGTCCTGTGGTAATAAATCTTCTGTGGGTCCGCGGTAAACATCCTCTCTCTCCCCCCCCCCACACACTTTGCAGTCCACTCAGCGTACCGCATACTCATTATGACCATGACCGTACCGCTACTGATGATGACCATGACCGTACCGCTACTGATGATTACCGGAACCGTACCGCTACTGATTATGATGATTTATTTATCAATGATTTATCAAGGATACCCGTCAGTCATTGAACAAATTTATACAATAATACAAAGGAAACTGTTCGACAGTCCGTGAATGCGACTGCAATTAGTAAGTAGCAATTTTTCATGTCTTTTTCGCTAAATTCTTGACGGTATTTGTACAGCGCACAGTACATGCCGTGTCAATGTGGTACGGCGATGCCACTTGTATCACTTGTTTACAGTAGACATACGTGAAAGCAAGGGCATCCCTCAGCATCGGTGTAGAGGCAACGATCACCGGCTGAGATAACAACGCAGAAGACGATTGAGGTAGAGGAGGACAATAGGGAGGCAGGGAGGGGGCATGGGTGAGCCCAATGGGGTTGAGGGGAAGAGAAAAATTCCATTCCTCAATTCCTCAATCTTCCTCTAGTTTTTTTTTACCCGTTCATTCCTCCCCTTCTGTTATGGGGAAAAACACGGTCAGTTGGGTAACACGGTCAGTCCGAAGTAAGAAGCGATTATTTTTTGGAAATCATTCAATGAGTGACTTTTTCATTCAATAATAATAACGGAGCTATGAAGAGCTAAATCATTTTGATGATTTTTTTCTTCCTGTTGGCTTTTTACGAGTCAATAATTTTGTAGTGTTGAAGACGCAATTAAATGGCCGCACCACACTCGCATAAAAATGCTAGCTGAATTTTTGAGAAATTCTCCATATAAATGCCAAGTTTTTATATTTCGGCACACAACGGCACTGAACAAATAAACCTGGCTTGGCACAAAACGCAAAAAGTGCTCTCATGTTTAGCATGGATTACCGATAATTCATGTTCAAATGTATGCAAGAATCCCAACAAGGAGGGTATCAATTTATTTATCAGCATTAATAGTATGTAGTAAAATTATTGTTGTTAGAAGATTTTTAATAGTCAATGAAAGACTAAAAATACATGTTTCAATACTATGTGAATATTGTTAAACTGGTCGTAAATGAGCGTCATGCGTTAAGATGATTATGTATAAAATTCTTATCTTTCCTGAAATAATTCCAGTTGGAAAATTATTATTTGAGTTTGCGTTATTCATTTTTTTTTGCCTTTCAAGAAAGCGAATGTGTGAGTGCGTGTGTACATGTAAATGCGTTAGAGGGGATAGTTGTAAAGTCCCCAACCGCTGCCTCCTCCCTACGTACCCCCGCTTCCCCACTGTTGAGTTCCTCTAAACCAACCCTCCTGGCCGCATGGGGAGATTGTGGTGAGGTGCACCGCTTGAAAGCTGGCGGGAAATATTCACTTACTCAGTGGTCTATATTTACCGTGTCGGCATTCTTCTTGCCAAATATTCTTCATTGTCCTAGGGATGATATTAGAACTAAATAAAAAATTATTGTTCGTCAATTCTTTAACGATTTATTAATGGCAAATAGTCTATAATAGTCACACAAGTACTATTTGTACGATTATGGTCCTTTAAATAATAGCTGTCGTCAATTCCTGTGAAAAGTTATATGAGAAACAAAACAACCTGTAACAGTACAGGGAAAGCGAAAATAGGGGATGGAGTCTCAAGCTTTTCTAAACCTGTGCCAATTCATTCAGGAACTCGATAATTATCTACGTAACTTTTAGGCGATGATAGTTAACATATGACAATATAAGACCTGCATGCCATAAGTGTTATGTTACGTGCATATAATATCCGGCGCAATTTATTCGTTCACCAATCAATCGCTTTCCCTTCCCTCCCCATGAGTTCCTTGCCACCATAACTGTGCTGCCAGACCCCATGCCTTGCTGCCGAGAAAATTTTACACCGAGTTTGGCCGGTACGCTCCGAGAAGACTTCGCCTGTCTTTGATGCAGGCTCTTAAATCAACTGCTGAACCACGGCACGCCGGCATTCATCGAGTCATGTAAATGCGCGTGAAATTATACATCATATCAACTTACACATGCACATAAGATGACATGACTTAGTAACATAGACATGTATGTAAGATGACTACAAATATCAACATAAACATGCACGTAGCATTACATGAAATATCATAATATATATAGGCATCAACCAAGACGTGTTGGAAAGAAACAAATATGAACGTACATATATGCTAAATAAATTAATGCATACGATACATTATGATGCACGTGTGCACGTCACATGGAATGAGATATCGACATGCACTAGCATGTCACACGGCATGACTATCAACATACGTATCATGTGAGGAACAATTAATGACAGCCATGGCGGCGCTTAGGCTGCAGTGCGGGGCTAAAAATCTGGACTGAATTTTGTGGCAATTTTGATTGAAGATTTACGGTCGAATTAGACGTTTATATGCAACAGTTTTTTTTTCAATGCATGATTTTTACATGTAGTATGTGTTTTCATGTTTATTAGGTTACCGGCGTCAATCAATTTACGGCCCTGCGACTGATTGTTAATAAGCGAAAATTTGTCGAATTTTCGGTCGATGACTTATCGCCCACTAGCTCCAGCCAGCAGATTTTTTCAGGTATTATTCAAGTAAAAGGGCGCAGTAGAGCAAGGCCTATTGTCTGCTCGCGCTGTGGGTAACAAAGTCTGTCACTTTTCGGACAATATTATCCATCAATTTATCTGAATTAAGAACCTGAAAAATGAATACCAAAACATTTGTTTTTGATTTAAGTAATTATTCTCCTCGTACTATACAGAAATTATTCAGTGAGTTCAGCAGACTCAGTCCATATCAAATATTCAGTTCATTCAAATACTGAAGCTTACATTGAAACATTCTCTTCAATGCCAGACACAATATTGTTCATTTACGTTACATTATTCTAACTTTTTATTCAACGAATAGCCGGAATTATTAGCAGTTATTTTGCGTCAGTTCAAGAAATAGCACAAAGATAATAAATATTTATTCAAATTGCTGGGAGAGAGAATTATAAGTACAGGATAAGGCAGGCAGCGATACAAGATATGTGAATAATATTCTTTCTATCCATTGACATGACTATGTTGAACTCTTATTTTGAAACCGAGTTATGTAAGTGAAAAATCTATTGAGTCCCACAAAATTTAACAAAGGTTATCATCGCGGGGTTCGATCGAAATCGGATCAAAACAATCTTGGTGTAAAATAACACGACAGAATGAACAGCTATGGAAAATTTCTAATTCCCATGTTATTAAGTAAATATTAACGAAGGTGCATCAGACATATACAATAGATCTCTAGGTGCAAGCAGATCAAGTCTTTTGGCAGACATATTATGTTACATGAGTACTACACTACTACATGTTGGGCAGTCTAGCATAAACCTTCTTACCAATTAAGGTAGGGCCAAAGCAGGTGCTGTTCAACATTTAACATAGCACTGGTGCAACACATGGACATTTAATATTACGCATATTTTCGATGCATTTGAGTCTATCATTATGTAAGAATGTCAAACAGGCAGACGAAACGCAAGTGCAGTTACACACGAGTAAGAAAAACTTGTGATACAATTGAATATTATAATATGATATAATATACATTCAATATATAATTTGATATGGTAGGATGTAAAATAATATATAACACATTGTTATTTAATACCCGCGCTAAAATTGTTGCGATTCGATCGTGGTGCAGCTATACGGCGACTGTCGTGGTGAAGCTTGATGTCGTGTGTGTTAGTGTGCTGGTGCATGTACAGTTGTACACTGAGTCTTGGTGCACTACAACGTTTGTGTGTTGGTGCACTACAACGTTTGTGTGTTGGTGCACTACAGCGTTTAGGTGTTGGTGCACTACAGCGTTTATGTGTTGGTGCACTACAGCGTTTATGTGTTGGTGCACTACGGCGTTTATGTGTTGGTGCACTACAGTGTTTGTGTGTTGGTGCACTACAGCGTTTGTGTGTTGGTGCACTACAGCGTTTACGTTTGTGTGTTGGTGCACTACAACGTTTGTGTGTTGGTGCACTACAACGTTTGTGTGTTGGTGCACTACAACGTTTATTTCAGCTCAGGAATAAGCACGAAAACGAATTCATTTACAGCCAATATTTGCAAAGATCGTATTATTAATTCTATGGCTAGGGAATTGGTTTAATTATTATTTAATGGCTATGAAATTAGTTTACCGAGTGTAAGAATCATAATTTTGTCATTTATGCGCAAATCTTACAGCTATCGTTTAAGACAAGTGATCGTTCAGCGCTATTTATTGATAGGACTTCTGAAAAAATGTGCACATGAGTGAACGCCTGAAGCGAAGGCGAGAAAAAATTTCGTTCTTCACACATTTTTTCGTTCTCCATGAAAACTTAAAAACTTCAGCACGCGTTTTACATTATCCCAGCGAGCGTTTGGGTGAATTGAAAAAGAGTTTGTGACCAAAATAGATACATATGACCAAAAATCCATCCCCTATGGAGTGAAAAACGTGAACAACGCGGTTTTCACTACCGGAAGTTTCCAGTCTGGGTTCAAATTTGAAACTCAATTCATTCATTTCTTCGTTATTATCCTGAAAATCAGTTCGTTATTTTCTTGAAAATTTGTTCGTTATTCTCCTGAAAATCAGTTTGTTATTTTCTCGAAAATTTGTTCGTTATTTTCCTGAAAATCAGTTCGTTATTTTTGCTGAAAATCAGTTCCTTATTTTCCTGAAAATCTCTGTTCTAATTGGATTGATACGCAACTCACCGTAACTCGCCTAGATTTTTCATTTATTGAGGACCATCCCGTTAAACAAGCTGATACATGATCAAGTTAAAGTTTTATATTTCTTCTCCCGATTTTTTTCACCAATGCATCGTTTCCGCCTTCCTTGAATTAATCAAGGATTTTTCGAACAAAGAATAGGAGTGTCATCTCCTATTTCGTCAAGGTTTGGTTCCAGTTGCCCGTATCCAGTGAGCACAGTTGCAGGACCTGGAGTGGGAGGAGGAATAGGAAACCGACTCTACAATATGGACGCTGTTGAGAAGACCGAGCCTATGACTTTGCTTCCGTCGGGCCACACGAGATCGTCGTTACGTTTCTCATCACGTGCGGACATGAATGCATAATTTCCATAGACTCCATAGTGTCCTTGAGCTGCAAAATTGAAAATAAAAGACATAAGCAAATTTTTTAAGACTTGAAAAACCTATCTTTGGCAATATTGAAAAGCGTTTTTGATCATTACTATTCGCATAAAATAGTATTCCCATCGCTTTGTAAATATCCAATGATGTACAATGAAAAATATGGATGAATGAGAATTTTTTTTCAACAATACCAGTTTTTTTGTGAACGCTTGGTAATGTTGGAGTGCATCACTACTTTTCTATATTTTTAACGAAACTCAAAAAAACTTATGAGGACTCCTAAAAATTCTACGTACCATTAATTAGCTGCATCGCAGTTTCCAGCTCCGATGTCGTGCTGATGATGAGCGGGATTCCGTTCTCCTCGGCGCAGATCTTCACCTGATTGGCGCGAGTTCCGTTCTTCGACCAAGTGCTCGCCAGGAACATGTCAGTTGGGGCGGGAACGTACGCTGCACAAACATTAGCCAGCTACTAGTGAAATGTATTTTATTAAATGACGATATTCAGTAGCAGACATTATTTGTTATATTAAAGTCTTTTAGCTATAGCTGCCTAAAGAAAATGTGATCTTTAATGCACCTCGAAGCATATGGCAGTCGATATATAGAGCTACCTATGTTTCGCAACACAATTAGAAAAATTATGTCTCCCGAATACTTTACCAATTTGTAACCGGCCATTTATTTGTATAGTGGTTTCTAGAAATAGAGAATTACTCATTCTCGGAATTAGTGATTTATCACTAAAATTCTCGGATTTAGTGATTCTGAGTGGATTTAGTGATTCAGAGAAGGAATCAAAGGCTATAACAGAAAATGTTACGGCACCGACGTACATGAAAATGAAGAGACCGTTTCATATATAGACGAAAAGATCTTGACTTCTTGATACTCAAAATTACAATTACATTGAGTATTTACTTCAATTTCGATACGATGAATTTATTTAAATACAATACACTGCTTTTATGCGTTATCTCAAATAATTTTCGACGCTAGAGCTTCATATAATCATTCATTGAAGTTAGTCATATTGGCCAATTCGGGATAATATTTGCGTGCATCAATCATGATTTGAATACCTCAAACTCTCTGTCTTTCAACAACTACATCATTAAGAACTAGACCGAAATTCAGAATAAAATTGCAGATTGCAATGTCATTATTACATGACTGATTTAGTGGAAATGCGCTAATTTCACTAACAGAACTTGGTGTAGGTGACCGCCTCGAGCAGATGCCGCGTCGTCAAGGAGCTCCCAGTTGCGTTGCTGAGGAAGCAGACGACGCTCACGGCATCGTAAGTCACGGCCGTGCAGGTGTCGTTCGTACGGCACTGCGCTTCACAGGCACCTTATTGATTGGACAGGTGAGTAATACCATAATAATTACACTACGTACATGGAATGAAATTTTGAAAATGTAAATCTTGTTTAAATCTACTTTCAAGGATTGAACAACTGACGATGGAGCTGTTTTATTTATAAAGATATGGCGAATATTCGAGTCATCTTCTTTGTTTTTTATACCTTTCGAATTTGCAATCCAAACTATCAAATGATATTGACTGACATCTACAATTTACGCTTAAATTTTATCGTTTCCTGCAATTAATTCGACCCCACGACAGATAAAAATTTACAATTTTTATACCTAATGAGCAGGTTAACCTGACGTTACCCGGGCTTGATAATCCCAGCAATTTTAGGACTCCGATGTCTTGAATCTCGTTAATGATAATGAAGTTTATAATTTACGTTGATTTGACCATGACTCGCTTAAACCAAAGTTTTGAATTGAACATTAAACTCCATAGAACTTCCATTTGACTCTCGGTTCAATGTACGGAAATAACTATTCTGCGTCGTCTATTTTAAATTTATAAATGCCAATTTAAAAACAAAATTCGATTTTCTGAGTGAACCTTCCTTCCGAGTTATGAAGTGCAGCGCAATTATAACACAAAGACTCAAATTTCATGTCCTCGTATCCCGACATTATAAGTATCACTTATTATATCTCTTTAGCAGTATAACTTTCGTGGATAAGCGCCCCAATAGCCCTAAATTGCACAATTGTGGTGTCAGGCTTCTAACACACATACAAATTTACGACGAATATATTCAGGCTTTATGGTATGCGTAATATTTTAACTTCTAGAAGTGACCCTAGCTTGAAGTCAGTCCTGACAAACGTATGAATGAAGAGAAGTTCTAAGTACCGTGCATGGTGAATCGTTTGTTCGCTTTTCTTCCCTTCGACGACTTTTTACTAATGTCTAATGTCTTAGTGAAAATATGAGCTCGATTAAACATATAGCACAAATTCAGATTTACACATTTATATGATTCCAGAAAGCCTGTCAGAATTACGGAACGTGTGATTTATGTTCACTCAAAATGTGAATGTCAGAAAATCAGTTTGAACAAACTATACAACGAATTAAAACTTACATTGTGAGCGAACGTGCACAGTGTTGTAGACGGGAGTCACGATGACGTAGTTCTGGAGGGTAGACGCCCACCCGCGAGCCCTGGCCTGCAGCATCGCACCCAGCGCGAGCAGGCGGACCAGGGCGAGAGATCGCATGGCTCCGTTTTTGCACCGTGGGAACCACAACCTTGTGCCCGCCATGTCCGTCTGTCTGTCTGTCTGTCCGTCTGTCCGTCCGTGACCTCAAGTTTTCGTCGACGAGAAAATGCGCTCTCTGTCACTCACTGCAGCAGTGAGTACTAAGTTATATTTTTTAACTTATTATTATGTTTATTCTGGAATGGCTCTTCAAGAGTATGCTTGTTCAAGACACACGTATGGATTTTATAGCAAGGAAATAAATTTCAAAATATGTCACAAAGGAAATGCCTTGGAACACTACTAATTGAACTACCAAATTTAATCTCAAAACATGATCATGACTCCCGAGCCCGGAATTGGTTCGATATAACGCGTAGGATCGATTAACGTGAAGCGTATTTCAATTTCTGAAAGCAGGCAGAACATTTCAAAACGATCACTTCATTTTTATTGGTAGAAGCAGGACATTGAAGCAAAACGTCTCGGTATCTGAGCCCTGAACCGAAGCCTTATTGCTACTCACAATGACGCATTATATTTAATTTCAACAAATTCTTCTAGTAATTTAAAGTTGATACCTGGGCCATTTCGCATGATTAATTTTCACGAGTTGATCCAATTTTACCATCGCAAATCAGCATTAAGACTTCAAACTGAGCCGGCCCATGGAAGAAATCTGATAATATCGCCCATTAGCTCCGAAAACAAAGATTATAAAATGCAGAAATTAACTTACCTCTATTGTATCAAGTCAGGAACGTGAATTATGATTAAATGATTAATGAATTATAGATACCACGACTACCTCTGAGCTTCCGGCCACAGCTCGATGGTATGGCTGCAAGATAAGCTTGCTTGCGAGGCCAAGGCTGACTGGCAAGTGCGGCCTCTGGGTCGTCAAACTTGCAGTGAAGTCGGTTGCCTGGATACCGGCATGTAATACATGTGGCCCTTAATGGTGGAGTTACTGCCATTAGTGTCTATATTAAAAGGACTTAGGGCATTTTTATCTTGTTGAGGCCAGGAAGTTCGGGACTAGGAAGTCCCGTACTTATCATAAGGTCATGTAAGGCACAATGACAGCCGTGGCGGCGCTAAGGCTGCAGTGCGGACACCAGCTTGGGCCGAATTTTGCGGCAATTTTGATAGGAGATTTACGGTCGTTGGATGTTCATACGCAACATCAAATAAACGGAATTCAGAAATTTATTTTCTAATGATGTGCTGATAATTAATATTGACATCAGCATGTAGAAAGGTTCTAAATTATTGCAATAATAGATATTTTGAATTAAAATATTAAAATGGATGCCCAAAACTGAATACTCCGCACAACATCGTCGATTTTTTCATATATTATTTAATCAAAATGGGCGCATTAGAGCAAGGCCCGTTGTCTGCTCGCGCTGTGCATGGGTAACAATTAAAGTGTGTCACTTTTCGGACAATATAACCCGTTCATTTATTTGAATTACAAATCATAGGAATGACTACCAAACATTTTTTTTTATTGGAGTAATTACACTTCTCATATTATACATAAATAATTATTATTCAGTGAACCTACCAGACTCTGTCCATATCAAATATTCCGTTCATCCGAATGCTGAATCTTACATTGAATCATTCTCTTCAATGCCAGACACAAAAAATGGTTTATTGGCTTTACATTATTCCTCATTCACCTGTTGAATATCTTATTAGTCCAAAAATTTTGTTTATAAAGACCTTGAGGTCAGAGTTTTTGTTCCAAGAAAGGCCTATTTTTGCAGTTATTTTGCGTCAGTTCAAGAAACAAGCACAAAAATTAAAAATTTTTCATTCAAATTGCTGGGAAAGAGAATTATAAGTAAAGGATAAGGCAGGCAGCGATACGAGATACGTGAATAACATTCTTTCTATCCATTGACAAGACTATGTTGAACTCTAATTTTCAAACTGATCAAAATAATCTTGGTTCAAAAATATACGACAGAATGAAATGCGACACAAATTCCTAATTTCCATGTTATTTATTATATTTTAGCGAAGGTGCAGCAGACATGATGGAACTCTAGGTGCACGCAGATCAAGTCTATTAGCAGACATGTTATCATATGTAGAGTAGTCTAGCATAAACCCTCTTACCAAGGTAGGACCAAAGCAGGTGTTATTCAACATTAAACATTGAACAAGGCTGGTGCTACGCAAGGACTTTTAATATTACGCATATTTTCAAAGCATTCGAGTCTATCATTATGTAAGCATATCACAATGACTGACGAAACGCAAGTGCAGTTACACACGAGTATAAGAGAACCTGGTGATATAATTGGAATTTTATAATAAGATATAATATATATTTCATACATAATATGGTAAGATAGATATGATGTAAAATAATATATAATATAATGTTATTGATTACTCGCGCTAAAATTATTGCGATACTCGCGACAGATTTCAGTTCAGGATTGAACTCGGAAAATAATTCATTTACAGCAAGATTTTATTCTTATTACTGTTATGGCTATGGAATTGATTTAATTCTTACTTAATGGCTATTAAATAAGTTTACTCTGTGTACGAACCAAATTTACATCATTTACGCACAGATTTTACATCTATCGTTAAGACAAGTGATCGTTCAGCGCCATTTATTGATGTGACATCTAAAAAAAATGTGCCTATGAGAGAACGCCTGAAGCAAAGACGAGAAAGAATTTGGTTCTCCACACGTTTTTCCGTTCTCCATGAAAACTTCAGCGCACGTTTTACATTATCCCAGCGAGCGTTTGGGTGAATTCAAGAAGAGTTTGTGACCAAAATGTATATATGACAAAAAATCCATCCCCTTGGAGTGAAAAGAGCAGAAAACGCGGTTTCCACTACCGGAAGTTTCGAGTCTAGGTTTCAAATTTGGATACTCAGCTCGTTCGTTTTTTTCGTTATTTTCCTTAAAATCTGTTTTCTAATTGAATTGAGATTCAGCTCATCGAAACTGGCGTAGATTTATCATTTTTTGAGGACCATCGAGACACACCAGCTGATAGATGATCAAGTACAAGTTTTAAACTTCTTCTCCCTATTTTTTTTAATACGCCAATGTAACGTTTCCGCCTTCCTTGAATTAATCAAGGATTTGTCGAACAAAGAATCGGAATTTCTTCACCTTTTTCGTCAAGGTTTGGCTCCACTTGTCCGTTTGCCTTGAGCACCATGGCAGGACCGCTACCCCCAGTCATGGATGCTGGTGAGAAGACCGAACCAAAGACTTTGGTTCCGTCGGGCCACATGAGATCGCGGTTGCCTTCCTCATCGCGTGCGGACATGAATGCATAATTTCCAAAAACTCCAAAGTGTCCATAAGCTGCAAATATGAAAACCTCCTGAAGGCAAGCAAATTTTCTAGGACTTGGATAGATGAAAAACGTGTCTTTGGCAGAAATTAAACGGTTTTTGGCCGTGTGTATTCGCATACCTTAGTCTTATTAGTGTATAATTAAGTTAATATTTAATGATGTGCCAGGAGAAACATAGATCAGTGGCGTTATTCAGTATTATCAACAGCACCATTATTTTTGTGAACGTTTCTTAACGTTGAAGTGCATCACTAATTTTCTAGATTTTCAACGAAAGTCAGCACAAAAATTTCCGCTCTCCTAAAAATTCTACCAACCGTCAATCAGCTGCTTCGCAGTTTCCAGCTCCGATGTCGTGCGGATGATGAGCGGGATTCCGTTCTCCTCGGCGCAGATCTTCACCTGATTGGCGCGAGTTCCGTTCTTTGACCAAGTGCTCGACATGAAGATTTTGGTTGTGGCGGGAACGTACGCTGCACAAATGTTGACCAGTTACTAGTGACAAGTATCTTATCAAATGATGTTGTTCAGTATCATACATTAATGATTATTAAAGTCTTATTGACAGCTATATATAGAAAATGTGGCTTTAAACGCACCTCGAAGCATAAGGCATTCGATTGCTCCCTTTTTTTCGCAACGCAATTCAAAAAATTATGTCTTCTCCAATGCTTTACCAATCTGTAACCGGACATTGTACCACCGACCAGATTATTTATTTTTACGGTGTTTCCTAGAAATGTAGTAATACTCGGGATTTCGATAGGGAGTTTATAATTGACAATTTAGAATTCAAAGAATCAACGGCTAATAAAGAAAATGTTACGGCCCCGACATCCATGAAAATGATGAGACTTTTTCATGGTGAGACCTTTTCTTCTTCAAATGATGAGACCTTTTTGACTTCCTGGTATTCAAATTTACAAGTACCTTGAATATTCACCTCAGATTAGATACGAGGGATTTCCTTACATACAATACACTGCTTATATACGTTATCTCAAATAATTGTCGACGCTAGAGCTTCATTACAAACATTCAATAAAATTAGGCTTGTTGACCAATTTTGGATAATATTTATCCATTATCACAAGACTGATTAAGTGAAAATGCGCTAATTTCACTAACAGAACTTGGTGTAGGTGACCGCCTCGAGCAGATGCCGCGTCGTCAAGGAGCTCCCAGTTGCGTTGCTGAGGAAGCAGACGTCGCTCACGGCATCGTAAGTCACGGCCGTGCAGGTGTCGTTCGTACGGCACTGCGCTTCACAGGCACCTTATTGATTGGACAGGTGAGTAATACCATAATAATTACACTACGTATATGGAATGTAAGTTTGAAAATGTAAATCTTGTTTAAATGTACTTTCAAAGATTGAACAACTGACGATAGAGTTGTTTTATTTATAAAGGTATGACGAATATTCGTGCCATCTTCCTTGTTTTTTATTCCTTGCGAATTTGCAATCAAAACAATCAAATGATCTTGACGACATCTACAATTTACGATTACATTTTATCGTTTCCTGCAACTAATTCGACCCAACGACATATAGAAATTTACAATTTTCATATCTAATGAGCCGGTTAACCTGACGTTACCCGGGCTTGATAATCACAGCAATTTTAGGACTCCGATGTCTTGAATCTCGTTAATGATAATGAAGTTTATAATTTACGTTGATTTGACCATGACTCGCTTAAACCAAAGTTTTGAATTGAACATTAAACTCCATAGAACTTCCATTTGACTCTCGGTTCAATGTACGGAAATAACTATTCTGCGTCGTCTATTTTAAATTTATAAATGCCAATTTAAAAACAAAATTCGATTTTCTGAGTGAACCTTCCTTCCGAGTTATGAAGTGCAGCGCAATTATAACACAAAGACTCAAATTTCATGTCCTCGTATCCCGACATTATAAGTATCACTTATTATATCTCTTTAGCAGTATAACTTTCGTGGATAAGCGCCCCAATAGCCCTAAATTGCACAATTGTGGTGTCAGGCTTCTAACACACATACAAATTTACGACGAATATATTCAGGCTTTATGGTATGCGTAATATTTTAACTTCTAGAAGTGACCCTAGCTTGAAGTCAGTCCTGACAAACGTATGAATGAAGAGAAGTTCTAAGTACCATGCATGGTGAATCGTTTCTTCGCTTTTCTTCCCTTCGACGACTTTCTACTAATGTCTAATGTCCAAGTGAAATATGAGCTCGATTAATCATATAGCACAAATTCAGATTTACACATTTATATGATTCCAGAAAGCCTGTCATAATTACGGAACGTATGATTTATGTTCACTCAAAATGTGAATTTCGGAAAATCAGCTTGAACAAACTATATAACGAATTAAGGCTTACATTGTGAGCGAACGTGCACAGTGTTGTAGACGTGAGTCACGATGACGTAGTTCTGGAGGGTAGACGCCCACCCGCGAGCCCTGGCCTGCAGCATCGCACCCAGCGCGAGCAGGCGGACAAGGGCGAGAGATCGCATGGCGTACGGCAATTCAACGCTGATCAGTAAAAATTCATAACATAAATAAATATTAAGACATAATTTAATGCTCACCAGAATTTGAACTTCGTTGTTGTCGGAAAGGTCAGGAGAAAATGAGTATATGAAAACTATAACCTTCGTGTAATTTTATTGTAGAAAGCTCGTCTCAGACCGGGAATTTAGTAAGGCTGCTTCATTGACAAACAGAATTCCGTAAAAAAATATTTGTGGTTTCACAAAACTTGAACCAGTCAAAAAAACAGGGTTTGTAAATACGTAGAAAATAAAAGTCTATGCTGATTTTACGCGAATTTCCTCCACCCAGTTGGATAGTCATTTTGCTATAGGTATCATTGGATTAGTGACCTTTGGTACATTTTTATAAAGTCTCACTGTCCACTATCGCACTGCACAATATGCACGACGGCTATTTTCTGCAAGAACGCAGCCTATATGATAAAGTTAGTTATTCATATCCTAGAATCCTAGGCTAGAGAATCCTAGTCTAGAGAATCCTAGGCTAGAGAATCAGTCTCCATTAAGCCGTGGTCGAGAGCGGACGCTCGTGCTCGTGGTCCCAAATTTCTAAATTTTTTAACCTTTTACTGTGCCGTTTTCGGAACTCTTTTCGCATTTTTTTTATGATCCGTGCCAGAGAATAACCGAATTTCAGTTCAGTTCTGCAGTGAAGTCAGTAAAAGAGAGTGCAAATTGAATGAACAAGCCAAACAAGTGAAAGTGTTTTTCATTTTTAAATAACGCGGACTTGTTGAGTCAGTAGAGGGTTGCCGCGAGGGTAACGCCCACACCCTGGCCCACGCGGGACAATAAGCCTTTGTTCTCGCGCCTACCTCTTTAATTCAATTGTACAAAGTGCGTATTAGACCGGAAATACTTGTAGAGGTGCTTAATTGCTATGCATAATTCCTTGAAAAATTATTTGTGATTTGAAGAAAAATTTAGCCCAAGCAAAAACACACATAGCTCGTAAATTCGCAGAAAATGAAAATGATTACCAAGTTAGATAATGGTTAGATCTTGGTAATGGTTTTATTTGCATAGGAATAGTAGCGAAGCACTGACTGTAACATTTTTCCATCAATTTGAAAGCAATTGGAATTTTTGCAAGCTATGTTTCGAACGTACAGCATTTTTGAGGGCAATGTTTTATTCTCACACTGATAGAAAAATTGAAAAAAATATGCGGCTGCATCGGCGTGACAAATACCAGGTATCAAACAGGAGAGTTTGCAGTATAACCTCATATTCATAATATTGAAATTATTAGAATCATGCTCCATTCATAACTTATAAGAATCAAGCTCCAATTGAACGCACAAGCACTAGTGGATAATATGAATAATCTTATTTTCAGCGTTCATGCAATAAAAAGTAATCGTTTTAGCGTTTAAAGGCACCGTTCGATAAATTTCTGGCTACAGTTTTGTGAACGGTTAAATATTCTGCAAGCAAGTTACATACGTAGTGGTTATTTGCTCTTGAGATTATCATGCCAGGCTTCATAGTGCGCGTGGGGAACTTTTAACCATTTGCTTGTCCACACAGCGCCCCAGACAGCAGTGCTTATCTTCATATATTTGCCAGTGCATTGGACCTGCATCTTGGTGCGTGACCAGGCTACGGCTTTATGTCATGTACCTGCTAAGTTATCTTCGTTCAGAGACTTATATGAGATGCATTAACTCAGAAGAATATGTTGATTAGCTTGAGCATTAATCGATGCAATACGCATTAATCGATTTCCGCATCACTATAAAGGCGGAATATGAAATTTATGTGAAATGAATTCATTTCTTCACTCATATCTAATCCCAAGGAGATTAAGGGTAAAAATGTATAAGCAGTAAAAAAAAAGGCAAATATAATCAAGAGGATCGTTTTATTGAGAAACATTCCGTCAGAAATGGCCCTCAAACACACATAAAATTGTATTCAAGCTTCAATTGATGCTGCTTACGTCAATGATCATGTACCTCGACAGGCCCAAGTCGTAACAAGTGCCACTCATGTGGCACATTCTTTATGTAGAACATTTATTTGCTTTCCATTAAAATATTAGTCAATTGGAGAATGTTAAATGATTTTTTTTTTCAGTAAAGAGACAGATGATAATGACCCCCAATTGTTTTTGCAAAGCAATTTTTTATTAATTATTGTTAAAATGTTGATCAAAACATTTTTTAAACATCCCGCAATGCCCTCACCCTGAATGCTACCTGCTCGCGAAATCAATCAGAAGAATCTCAATCTCAAAAGAAGACAAATTGAAATATTACTAAGGAAGTTGATTTGTATAGCAAAATTGTTCGTTAGAAGATTTATTTGCTGTGCGGTTCGATCGACGCTTATTTCAGGCTGCAGTGAACATGACCGCTGAGGGTCAAAACTGCAGCATATTCAGCGGGTACTTGTGGCCCAAGGAACAAATTGAAGCAATTGGAAAGTACAGTGGAATTTTTGCCTGTGCACGATATCAAAGACACTACACAGAGTAACTGTAGTGATAACAATTTATCGACAGATTAACTTCACGAACGCTTAGGGATTACGGACTAAAAGTTAGGGAAGTGGTAACTCATGTAGCACGACTGCACACCGCTGCCATGGAGTATCAACATAAACAAAGTTGGTAGCAAAGCTGAGCTTATAACAATTGCAAATATTGTTCGTGGTTCAATATTATCCCAAGCGTAAACCTTATTTTGTGAGTTTTTTTAAATTGAAACCGTGTAGTAGTGCATCGAAGTATTTGGTTCTAAATCCTTTAATTAGTGCTCGGAAAAGTTGGCAACCTTATTTTATTTTCATGAGCAATTAGCGAATAAATTATGTCATTATTACTCTGTATTTATGATTAATATCTATACTTACTTTAGATCAGCAAACGATTCACATGCATTGACTGCTGAAACCTGCTATAAGAACTTTATCAATTCAGTTCTTTTCATAGCCATGCGAATGCACTGATTGCAACCACTTCGAGCAGCGGCTAATTACAAGGAAAGTACACTCAGAAGTTCACTTGCGTTCCGCAGTGATATTATACGGGACTACTTAAAAGAGTTGTATTATTTCGCAGAATAGAACGTCGTCACTATGATACTAATTCTAACGCATCAAGCGAGTCATAAAACGATTTATTTTGCCAGCAAAATGATTTTGGCGATTGTTATTTCACCTCATTATTCCATTCTTCAGACAAATTAGTGATAAAACAATTATTTCAGAAACAATTACTTGAATTAATTGTTTGATGAACTTGACTGATTTCACTCTGAATATTCTGTGCATTCTATATTGATTGCAGATGTAAAAAAAGACAGCAGTATTGATTGCAATTGTGAAAAAGACAGTCAAATGTAAAAAAGGTCCGTGAAAAACAAGGCATCTAAAGTCAGACACGTGTATTTTTATCATTCTCGTTCGTTTAGCAATTAATTGCACTAAATGCTCTAATTCATGATTTCTGCCTAAAATTTTCTGGTTCTGCCGAGCACAGCAGAAAAATAGGCCCTGCCATTAGAACCGAAATTGTTTTTGGGTTCTACCGAGCAGTGCAACGTGCCAACATACGATAGTGACTTAAAAATTTTAGCTGTCCCTTCCGATGCTTCCGATTTGCACATTTTAGAATCCTAGTATATTTTTAACCAGCGTTATGTTATGCCTCTTTTCATGCATTGTATTTCATTTGTAGATATTGGTTTTATTCTGTGCTTTTTTTTGTTAATTTTGACTACTAACAACTGATTGTGTCCGCATTATAGAATTTTCGAACAGACGATGGATCTGGACTAAGAAGAAATGGAAGATTGTATATGCACCATATCTTACCTCCAAAGATATGGTGCAATCTTTGTAATTTTTTGTTTATCATTTTAATTGTTCAAAAATTTGCGATTCCAGCAATCGTTGACGTTGATAATTTTTGTGCTCCATCATTGCATTACAGTTGAGCAGGAACGCAAAGACTTGTCTGCTCACTGAGTAAAATTTTTATGCTTCGTGACATCTGTGAGGCGATAGCATGAACGATGGCAGGCTTGAGAGGCAACGCCTCTGTAATAATTCTGTAACCGGTTTTGTATGAAAGAATAACGGTTTTCCCACCAAAATAAATCTCTAAAACACAACGAGTTCATACCAACACCTACTGGATATTATTTAGTGTTTGATCATTCGTAAACGAGGCATTGGAGCAACAAACGTAATTGATTGACGTAAGTTGCAATGATCAGGCCTATATAAAAGCTTAAATATTGTAAATTATTTATTAGTCTGTATCTTTTATATAATTATTCATATATATCTATAATATTCTATTAATGCAAAAAAATAAGCAAAAAGCCTTTATGCACCGTTTTTGCACCGTGGGAACCACAACCTTGTGCCCGCCATGTCTGTCTGTCCGTCTGTCCGTCCGTGACCTCAAGTTTTCATCGACGAGAAAATGCGCTCTCTGTCACTCACTGCAGCAGTGAGTACTAAGTTATATTTTTTAACTTATTATTATGTTTATTATGGAATGGCACTCCAAGAGTATGCTTGTTCAAGACACACGTATGGATTTTATAGCAAGGAAATAAATTTCAAAATATGTCACAAAGGAAATGCCTTGGAACACTGCTAATTGAACTACCAAATCTGATCTCAAAACATGATCACGACTCCCGAGCCCGGAATTGGTACGATATAACGCGTAGGATTGATTAACATGAAGCGTATTTCAATTTCTGAAAGCAGGCAGAACATTTCAAAACGATCACTTCATTTTTATTGGTAGAAGCAGGACATTGAAGCAAAACGTCTCGGTATCTGAGCCCTGAACCGAAGCCTTATTGCTACTCACAATGACGCATTATATTTAATTTCAACAAATTCTTCTAGTAATTTAAAGTACATTCTGGCCCATTTCGCATGAATAATTTTCACAAGTTGATCCAACTTTACCATCGCAAATCAGCATTAAGACTTCAAACTAAGCCGGCTCATGGAAGAAATCTGGTAATATTGCCCATTAGCTCCAAAACCAAAGATAAAAAATGCAGAAATTAACTTACCTCTATTGAATCAAGTCTGGAACGTGAATTATAATTAAATGATTAATGAATTAAGAGATGCCACGACTACCTCTGAGCTTCCGGCCACAGCTCGACGGTATGGCTGCAAGATAAGCTTGCTCGCGAGGCCAAGGCTGACTGGCAAGTGCGGCCTCTGGGTCGTCAAGCTTGCAGTGAAGTCGGTTGCCTGGATACCGGCATGTAATACCGGCCCTTAATGGTGGAGTTACTGCCATTAGTGTCTATATTAAAAGGACTTAGGGCATTTTTATCTTGGTGAGGACAGAGAATATGCTAGCGCTGAAATATGCGCCTTAAAATCTGTTTTCGGAGCAACAGTTTTTGGGAAATTGAGAGTGTAGCAAATGCATGCGGAATAAATAGATATTCTTGCATCTCTGTTTTGCGAATTTTGTGGTTAAAAAAGAAGAAAGCTCATGGTTTGATTTCGTTTATATTACCTGTCATTGAAGACTTCTGCATCATGTTTATCCTGTTTTTAGGCTTTGCTCTGCCTCTTTCATTCAGTGTCCTAATAGGGGAGCATGTACGTGGAAAATCGAAAATTTAGAATTTTCCGGTTATTAGGCTCATTTAAAGGTTTAAGAACTGCGCATTTAATGAACCCAAAGCCATATTTGTGCGTTAATTAGTTCGTTTACGACAGCCGGCGAAGTGCAAGATGTCACGGCCACATCTGAGCTTCCGGCCACAGCTCGACGGTATGGCTGCAAGATAAGCTTGCTTGCGAGGCCAAGGCTGACTGGCAAGTGTGCCTTCTTGGTCGACCTATACCTTCAATGATCATAAAATTCACTTTTTGGCTTTCCTGAAAGCTTGGTATTTTCATCGTAAATATCTATCTCCTCTTATGATTTTCTAAGCTATAGCATTGAGAGATACATCATCCGATTCGTAAAGACCTGATCTAGCGATCATCCGATCAATAATTTTTCTTATTTCTTTTTTTCTTGGATTATAGATTGAAAAAATGGGGGGAGGAAAAAAATTTAAAAAATCAGAAAAATCACACAAGAAATTATAAAATTGAATAAGTGATTGTATGATCGTTAGATATGGTTTTTACGAATCGAATGATATGTTTCTCGATGTTGTAACACGTTAATTGCACGAGGAGATTTTGTCAGTACCCCCTTTTTGCCGTTTTCTATGAATTTCCCGTTTTCTTTAATTTTTTCGAAAAATTTACACGAACAAAAAAGTCCTAGATTTCTCTTTTTTTTATATATGTACTAATTTTTGAATTGATCCGACCGTAAATGAAAAAGTTTTTTTTTACGTAGCTCCCCTTAACGTAGCTCCCCGTAGCTCCCTATGAGAGTATCATAATTTTTCTCAGAAATAGTTATGCTAGAGTATGATCTTCATAAATGCTTTATTGCAGACGATTGAGGATATGAATGACGCATAGATTATGAAGCCAGTAGCGTCATACTCTAAGCCAGTGGTTCCCAAAGTGGGCGGTACCGCCCCCGTGGGGATGGTGGAGAGATCTGTGGGGCGGTGAGGAAGAAGGGGGCGGCTGTCCGAAGTCAGAAGTTCGAACGTTTGGCGATTTGCACACAACACGTGCAGCACACGGCTCCCAGCGACGGGTTTTCTACCAGATTTTTTTCAACCTCTTCTGGGTTTCAAGTGTACATTTTAAAAAATATTTAAAATCTGGGTTTTTTCATCAATCACTACTCTTAATAGAATATATAGCAAAAGACCGCTTTCCATACGTTAGAGTTAAGCGCACCTGATACAAAATTACCCGCAGCGACGGAAGAAGAATGTGTTAAAATATTCAATGAGAGTATCATACGAGTATCAAAAGAGTATGAACCGAGTCCGTTCGGGACGCTGCATGGCCATGTCGCGCCACTGAGTGCTGAGCCTCAGGTCGGAGGGAAATTTTTTTCCCTGTGATGAGGCGGGCATATACGTATACAAAACTTATAAAAATATATTGGTTAACTAAATTGGGTTTTATTTCTGAAATAAACATTTTTGTTTAATCTTTCTCTTTTCAATTTAAGAGGGCGCTAGACTGCGAAAGCTTGGGAAATACTGGTCTATATAAGCTGTCTGTGTTTCTGCCAATTCATCTCTTATTTTGCATATTTTTTTTTATCTCATATTTTGTAAAGCTATAATGTATGAAATTCAATTTTCATTATCAAGCAGGTGATGGTTTTGCAACACTTTAAATTGAACTTTTGAAATGACAGTAGTACAAATCAATGGTATAGCGGATGCAATTTAAAATTAAGCTTAAAATAATGCATAAATAAGCAATAAATTTTAAGCTTCAGTGTTAGCCGGTGTCCAGTGCTTTGAACTATTTGATCAAGAAGTTTCATCCTAGATGAACTACCGCCGTACCGATTTGTGTCCAATTGTATTAACCTGCTTCGTGAATAAAATTATTGAACTGAAACGCCTACAAGTGCTCTTTTTAAATTCGTGATTATAGAATCAATAGCCAAACAACGCAATAGGCTGACTAATATGATATAGTGATATATTACGATTATAATATATCACTATAGGCCAATATGCGGTGCGTCAGCTGATGCGGCAGCTGACAGGTCCGACAAGGTCCGACAAGGTAACATTACATGAAATATCATCAAGTACGTGCATAAAACATGACATGTTGGATGAACATAAATATAAGCGTTTATGCTGCATACATGAGTTAATACACACGACACATTATGATGCACATGCACGTCACATGACATGATATACCGACATGCACTAGCATGTCACATGGCATGATATATCGACATGCACTAGCATGTCACATGGCATGATATACCGACATGCACTAGCATGTCACATGACATGATATATCGACATGCACTAGCATGTCACATGGCATGGCTTATCAACATGCGTATAATGTAAGGCACAATGACAGCCGTGGCGGCGCTAAGGCTGCAGTGCGGACGCCAGCCTGGGCCGAATTTTGCGGCAATTTTGATAGGAGATTTACGGTCGTTGGACGTTTATATGTAACGTATAATAAACTGAATTATGAAATTTCCTCTCTAATGATGTGCTGATAATTAATATTGACATCAGCATGTGGAAAGGTTCTAAATTATTGAAATAATAGATATTTTGAATTAAAATATTAGAATGAATGCCCAAAACTGAATACTCCGTACAACATCGTCGATATCGTCTGAGCTTACATGTCAGCATTAATAGAACTTCAATGCGTAGTGACTACGTTAATAATATTTTTTTTAATCCGTGATTTTTACATGTATTATGTGTTTTCATGTTTATTATGTGTTATACTGGCGTCAATAAATTCACGGCCCCCGCGATTGATTGTTTACAAGCGAAATTTGTTAAAATTTTCTTGTGACGACTTATCGCCCACTAACTCCATCCAGAAGATTTTTTCATATATTATTTAATCAAAAAAGCTTATTAGAGCAAAGTCCGTTGTCTGCTCGCGCTGTGGGTAAAAGTGTAACTCTTTTCGGACAATATAACCCGTTCATTTATCTGAATTACAAATCATAGGAATGACTACCAAACATTTGTTTTTGATTTTTGGAGTAATTACACTACTCATATTATACAGAAATTATTCAGTAAACCCATCAGACTCTGTCCATATCAAATATTCCGTTCATCCGAAGGCTGAAGCTTACATTGAATCATTGAATCATTCCTTTCAATGCCAGACATAAAAAATTGTTATTGGCTTTACATTATTCCTCATTCACCTGTTGAATATCTTTTTAGTCCAAAATTTTTGTTTATAAAGGCCTTTGAGATCAGTTTTTATTTCAAGACAGGCCGGATTTTAGCAGTTATTTTGCGTCAGTTCTAGAAACAAGCACATAAATTACCAAATTGTCAATCAAATTGCTGGGAAAGAGAATTATAAGTAAAGGATAAGGCAGACAGCGATACAAGATACGTGAATAACATTCTTTCTATCCATTGACAAGACTATGTGGAACCCTAATTTTCAAACTAAGTTAAATAAGTGAAAAATCGATTGAGTCATAGAAAATTTAACATAGTTTTATATCGCAGGGTTCATTCCAAATCGGATCAAAATAATCTTGGTCCAAAAAATTACGACAAAATGAAATGCGATACAAATTTCTAATTCCCATATTATTTAGTATATTTAGCGAAGGTGCAGCAGACATGATGGAACTCTAGGTGCACACAGATCAAGTCTATTAGCAGACATGTTATCACATGTAGAGCAGTCTAGCATAGACCCTCTTACCAAGGTAGGACCAAAGCAGGTGCTGTTCAACATTAAACAAGGCTGTTGCAACGTAAGGACGTTTGATATTACGCATATTTTCAAAGCATTCGAGTCTTTCACTATATAAGCATATCACAATGACTGACGAAACGCAAGTGCAGTTACACTAGAGTAAATGAGAACCTGGTGATATAATTGGAATTTTATAATAAGATATAATATATATTTCATACATAATATGGTAAGATAGATATGATGTAAAATAATATATATTTCACCTGATTGGCGCGAGTTCCGTTCTTCGACCAAGTGCTCGCCAGGAACATGTCAGTTGGGGCGGGAACGTACGCTGCACAAACATTAGCCAGTTACTGGAGGAAAGTATCTTATTAAATGATGAAATGTCTTTCCGCGTACTTTACCAATTAATTTGTAACCGGCCATTGTAGCACAGATCTGATGATTTATTTATACGGTGGGTTCTAGAAATGTAGCAATAACCGTGATGTCGAGCGTGATTTTAGAATTGGCGCATTCAGGAAATCGAAGGCTACTGAAGAAAATGTTACGGCACCGACAGCCATGAAAATGGTGAGGCCCTTTCATGTATAGACGAAAAGATATTGATTTCCTGATTTGCCCGTACATTGAATATTCACTGCAATTTCGATACGATTATTTCTTTTTTTTGCAATAAACTGCTAACATACGTTATATCAATTAATTTTCGGACCTGGAGCTTTACAAAAATCTTTTAATAAAGTTAGCCTTATTGACCAATTTGGGATAATATTCATGCGCATTCCATCAATCATAATATGTTTACCTCGAACTACTTGTATTTTTGCGATTTCAACAACCACATCATTATGAACTGGATCGCAATTTAGAATAGCATTGCAGACGGCAATTTCATAATCACAAGACTGATTAAGAGAAAATGCGCTAATTTCACTAACAGAACTTGGTGTAGGTGACCGCCTCGAGCAGGTGCCGCGTCGTCAAGGAGCTCCCAGTTGCGTTGCTGAGGAAGCAGACGTCGCTCACGGCATCGTAAGTCACGGCCGTGCAGGTGTCGTTCGTACGGCACTGCGCTTCACAGGCACCTTATTGATTGGATAGGTGAGTAATACCATAATAATTACGCGACTTATGTAAAAAGTAATTTTGAATATTTTACAAATTTACTTTTTAGGATTGTAAAACTGACGATGGAGCAGGACTTGAAAAAGTTAATTTTTTGTATATGGTGAAAATTTATGCCATCTTCTTTACTTTTTATTCCTTGTAAATTTTCAATCCAAACAATCAAACGATCTTGACTGACTACAATTTCCGGATAAATGTATTCGTTTTCTGCAGGTAATTCAATCCCACGATAGACAAAAATTAACAATTTTTGTAAGCTAATGAGCAGGTAAGTCTGACGTTACCCGGGCTTGATAATCCCTTCAATTTTAGAAATCCGATGTCTCGAATTATGGTAATGATAATGAAGGTAATTTATGTTTATTTCACCATGACCCGTTTAAACCAAAGTTTTGCATTGAACATTAAACTCCATAGAACTTCCATTTGATTTTCGGTTCACTGTAAGGAAGAAACTATTTTGCGTCGTTTAAATTCAATATATATAAATGCCGATTTTGAAACAAAATTAAATTTTTAGAACGATCCTTCCCTCCAAGGTAAGTAATGTCGCGCAATTCGAACATGAAGAATCAAATTTAATGTCCTGGTATCCCGAAATGATGAGTATCGCTTATCTCGTATGTATACTAGTATGAGTATCGTGAAAGATATACGTATCATGGATAAGCGCCCTAATAGCCTTCGTACATTTGTGATGTCCGGCTTCCAACACACACAAAAAACTTTGACAAATATATTCAGGTTTTATGCTATGCGTAATATTTAAATTTATAGAGGTGGTCCACGCTCGAAGTCAGTCCTGACAAACGCATGAATGAAGTGAAGTTCTAAGTACCATGCATGGTGGATATTTTGGTCGCTTTCTTCACTTCGACGACTTTCTACTAATGTCTAATATCTAAGTGAAATATGAGCTCGATTAAACATAAGGCACAAATTCAGATTTACACATTTATATGATTCCTGAAAGCCTGTCATAATTAAGAAGCGTATTATTTATATTCACTAAAATTGTGAATTTCAGAAAATCAGCTTGAACAAACTATATAAGGAATTAAGTCTTACATTGTGAGCGAACGTGCACAGTGTTGTAGACGGGAGTCACGATGACGTAGTTCTGGAGGGTAGACGCCCACCCGCGAGCCCTGGCCTGCAGCATCGCACCCAGCGCGAGCAGGCGGACCAGGGCGAGAGATCGCATGGCATACGGGAATTCAACTCTGATCAATAAAAATTCATAATATAAATAAATAATAAGACTTAATTTAATGCTCACCAGAATTTGAAATTCGTTGTTGCAGAAAGGTCAGGAAAAAATGAGAATATGAAAAATAAAACATTCGCCTAATTTTATTGTATGAAGCTCGTCTCAGACCGGAAATTTAATAAGGCTGCTTCATTGACATACAGAATTCCGTAAAGAAATATTTGTGGTTTCACTAAAAACTTGACCCAGTCAAAAAACAGGGTTTGTAAATACGTAGAAAATAAAAGTCTATGCTGATTTTACTCGAATTTCCTCCACCCAGTTGGATAATCATTTTGCTATAGGTATCATTGGATTAGTGACCTTTGGTACAATTTTATAAGGTCTTACTTTCCACTGTCACTCTGCACAATATGCAGGACGGCTATTTTCTGCAAGAACGCAGCCTATATGATAAAGTTAGTTATTCATATCTAACGCGGGCCCTCACCGACGAAGTTCTCTTCACAACTGAGGTTCAAAATACTAGAGGACATGAATGTCGTTAGATCGATACTTGACGAGCGTTCTTAGGTCATTTAAATGGCTTCGTGTAAATATTGAATACTTAATTTAGTATTTATAATTACACTAAGGCTTTATTTATGATGCATTCATATTAGGATTATTGAGAAGGCGTGCTTCTAATTAATGGAAGGTTCCCTGCCATTAAGGTGTTATGGCGATACAAAAGTTTTTACATTAATTCCTATTGATGTCTTCTGCACGTCGATCGTTGACTACCGCAAGAAAATGCACTGGATTAAGCATAGGAAAACTTGATCTTCTGCGTGAAAAGTAGATAATATGAAGGGACAAAGGTTATCCGAGCTGAAATAATAAATATCAGAATTCAGGCATATTCCAGATATTGATGTTCACTTTAGCATCAAGCCAAATATCATATTTTACCACAATTAGCATCTCAAGATTATATACGTTCACGTTCTGGAAGAAGTTGGATTTCGATCGTTTTATAAACCAAGGATTATCTTTGGTGGTGACGAATCACTGCTCGCATAATTCAGATCTCCAATTTATAATCATTTCGTCGATCACTGGCTTCACTCTCAACGCGTTCTAGAATGATTTGAAACTTTACTGGATGTTGAGATTTCTTTGTTTATTTTAATTTTAAATACTTCTTATTTTTGAACTACATAAGTGCACTACAGAGCATTGTGGTGAACTAAATTTGTGCATTGCAGATATACGTGAAATTATATCAAATGTTTTTCTTGTGTACATCATTTAAAAAAATCCATATCGGTTAAAATCAGGAAAAGTGCAGAATTCTTTTCCAGAAAATGTCCCAAAATTAAGTATACGACAATGACGTACAAAAAATGGTGAATGTTGGTTATAGAAGAAATGATGGATCTAATTTTCATTTCATGTAAAGCCCCCAGCATTCAAGTTTTGAAGTCGTGTTAGAATTAACAACCGTCTCTCGTAATGATTGATTCATGTTCGGTATTTGTTTATAGTTGAAATGTTCTTGGAACGCACGTTTACGTTTTTCTAACATAAAATTTAAGTTGGGCGTATGACGTTGTTTTTTCGTTTAAATCGTTCATATGGAATAGCATACTCAAAAAATTGAAGCAAAAACAGGACGTGATATAGAAGTTATGATGTTTTACTTCATCTATGGAAGTTCAAAATATTGCGGTTCGATCTATTTGAATAAATGGGGTTGATATCCGTAAAAAAGACTATTTTTTTATTCATTTTATTTGCGTCATTCTGGGACTGAAATGTCACGAATTTTATGAAAAACATGCAGTCGAATGCATTAACGATCATTTAAATTTCTTGTGATCATGTTTCTCGCAAGAACTAGCTTATGTGAGCGATGCGAACACTCGACTGGCAGCTCACATTTCAGTGCTATATATACCACCCGACCACGGTACGTGATGCGGTAATGTATTTCACTTAAATGCACGAATTCAGCGATATTTCTCAAAAAAAAAGTAAAAACCCATCGCACCAAGCGGACCAGCGAGCAGGCTGACCAGGGCGAGAAATCGCATTGCGTGCGGTAATTCAACTCTGATAAGTAGTAATTAATAATATCAATAACAAATATTCGGGAACGAAAATTTAATTTAGTTCTTACTTGAAAATGCTAGAAAAATGAGTATGTTACAACAAAAAGTCTCACGTAATTCAATTGTACAAAGTGCGTATTAGACCGGAAATACTTGTAGAGGTGCTTAATTGCTATGCAGAATTCCTTTAAAAATTATTTGTGATTTGAAGAAAAATTTAGCCCAAGCAAAAACACATAGCTTGTAAATACACAGAAAATGAAAATGATTACCAAGTTAGATAATGGTTAGATCTTGGTAATGGTTTTATTTGCATAGGAATAGTAGCGAAGCACTGACTGTAACATTTTTCCATCAATTTGAAAGCAATTGGAATTTTTGCAAGCTATGTTTCGAACGTACAGCATTTTTGAGGGCAATGTTTTATTCTCACACTGATAGAAAAATTGAAAAAAAATATGCGGCTGCATCGGCGTGACAAATACCAGGTATCAAACAGGAGAGTTTGCAGTATAACCTCATATTCATAATATTGAAATTATTAGAATCATGCTCCATTCATAACTTATAAGAATCAAGCTCCAATTGAACGCACAAGCATTAGTGGATAATATGAATAATCTTATTTTCAGCGTTCATGCAATAAAAAGTAATCGTTTTAGCGTTTAAAGGCACCGTTCGATAAAATTCTGGCTACAGTTTTGTGAACGGTTAAATATTCTGTAAGCAAGTTACATACGTAGTGGTTATTTGCTCTTGAGATTATCATGCCAGGCTTCATAGTGCGCGTGGGGAACTTTTAACCATTTGCTTGTCCACACAGCGCCCCAGACAGCAGTGCTTATCTTCATATATTTGCCAGTGCATTGGACCTGCATCTTGGTGCGTGACCAGGCTACGGCTTTATGTCATGTACCTGCTAAGTTATCTTCGTTCAGAGACTTATATGAGATGCATTAACTCAGAAGAATATGTTGATTAGCTTGAGCATTAATCGATGCAATACGCATTAATCGATTTCCGCATCACTATAAAGGCGGAATATGAAATTTATGTGAAATGAATTCATTTCTTCACTCATATCTAATCCCAAGGAGATTAAGGGTAAAAATGTATAAGCAGTAAAAAAAAAGGCAAATATAATCAAGAGGATCTGAAGATCATTGCTGAAGCCGTAACAGAAGGTCATTGCTGAAGCCGTAACAGAAGATCATTGCTGAAGCCGTAACAGAAGGTCATTGCTGAAGCCGGAACAGAAGATCATTCCTGAAGCAGTAACTCTAGATAAAAGCTGTAGCCGTATGTAACAGAATATAATTGCCTTATTTAGTCATATTTAGTGACCATCTGTTTAGAGACAGATGGTCACTAAACATAACATAACATCAGCCGAAACAGAAGACCATAACCTTATCCAGAAGACAAGACCATTTCAACTTCCGAAGTAGACACTAATAATTATACCGGTACAGCCGATCACTTTCCCAGTAAAAAATGAATATTTCAATCTGAATATAAATATTATCCACGGCCACAACATAAATATGAGACCACAAAGAAAATCATGGGAGTAAACCACTTCATCGGCTGGAATAGAAAATCATTCACTTAATTAGGCAGAATAAATAGTTTCATCACCTTAACTAGAATCCAGTTTTCTGGACACAGTAATCCAAGTACCTAAGTCTTTTCTAAAGCCCAGTACATGCGAACACTGCGATAAATCGAAATGTCATCCTCCAGCAACATGTTAAGTTATTCAAAATAACAAGGACCATAATACTCAATACTGTTACCGAGTTGTTAAGAAGCTATACCTCAACATTAAAAAATGTTACTACTACCAATCCCAAAGGCTACTGTCACTAGCTATAATACTAGTTAAATTAACTTCATGAGCCGGGATTGAAAGTCATTCGCCATTCGATTGCAACCCATAATCAGAGCTTATTTTCAGAGCTGGGCAGCGCTACTTTGAAATGTAGCGGCGCTACCGCTACCGCTATACCCACTAGATTGTAGCGAGCGCTACCGCTACAGTATAATGTAGCGCCGCTACATTAGCCGCTACAATTGCCAAAATTATTGGAAATCTCTAAATATTTATTGTTCTGCTATTGGGATTTACTCATAAACATTTAATGATAATAAAACATTTTTCAAAACATATCAATGCAACTTTATTGCAATTAACCTAACCGAACTAGTACGGCCCGACGGGTTAGAAACAGTAAATAAATGTTGCGGTTACTTTTATGTTTTACCTTCCCTACATGGATGTGTACTTTAATCTAACAATCTAAAAAATTATCCACATATACATATAAAAAGTTAGTCTTTTATTTGCATATATATGTATCATATATGTATCTGATTATTTTTGAGATTGGTAGATTAAAGTAGACATCCATGTAGGGAAGGTGAAACATAAAAATAACTGTGTGAAAATAACTATAAGCAAACTGAAACATGAAAAAATACCTGTAAGTGGTAACTTGTAACAACTTAACAAGTAACAACTAACATGTTGGCACTAGTAACAGGCTGAGGTTGACAACATTACACCGAAATCTTTCGCACAGTTTTATTCTGTAATTTATATTATGTATGTATCATGCTGGTTTTTAAATGATATTTAATACTATTAAGTAAAATCTAAAGGCTTTATCTATAAATGTAGCGGTAGCGCTGTAGCGGCAAAACCTCGTATCGCTACTTAAATATGTAGCGGGCTACCGCTACCGCTACATTGCCTTAAGTGTAGCGCCGCTACCGCTACCGCTGCTGAAAATGTAGCGGCCGCTAGTAGCGCCCGCTACATGTAGCACGCTACTGCCCACCTCTGCTTATTTTCAACCTAAGAGAGTACGTAACCATGCAGCCCCATACCACACCGTGGCACGTCAAACAATTCGAGAAGTACTGCCCGCGACTTTTGGGTACATAACAGACGTAAGGCAAGTAAACTTCAACCAAATAAAGTAAATCGTGAACAATGCCTGTTACATGAGCACCCAGTCTATCCGAACATTATCTTGATGCGGTGCTGGAACCCATAGCCCCAGCAAAGCAGCATTGCACACCAATTGAGCCACGTGCTCATTATAGAAACCATTGTCTTAACAAATCATCAGCTGCCGTTACCTGCCCCAGTAACACACGTGGTATTTTGCTTAATGAGAAACAAACAGAGTCGTTCAGTTCCGCCGCGTGATGTGAAAATGGGAGGCTCACAGGAGTTGACGACTTGCTGAAACATCGATCTCCATGGCACCAAATTAACGGGTTACATCAACTAGATTTTGTAGATACATATATCTGAGTTTGGTCATATTTCCATTTGAAAATTTTCAAATATTTTTACTGCATATTGTGTTTTTTTCCATGTGCATTGCGCACGCATTAACTGCCTATATGCCAGTTCTTTGTATTGGCAAAAGAAAAGCTGCGTCTTATGCTGCTCTGGTTATTTACCAAGCAAATGTGATACATTACCTGCATCGCATTACGTGTAGGCTATTGCCGGTCTACGACGAAAGATCAGAACAAGTTTTGTTCAACATCAAAAATGTCGAACGACATACATAGCAAGGCTACAACAAATACGTTTTAGGCGTATTATAATTATATTTCCACTACCTGTTAAAAAGTTTTGCTCTGATAACAAATTAGTTTTCTTGCATTCCGAGGTTATATGTTGATTCCTCTTTTGACTCCGAAAATTCTAGCTAATTATATAAATTCTTTTCCATAGATTAAAATTTTAAATAGTTGAAATAGATAATTATAGCAAACGCTCGATCTGCCTCTTACTTGGATTGTATAAACAAAATTTGAACTTTTGATTCATGCATTTATACTCACTGCCATACATACAGATTAATTCAATACTTACTTTATAATACGGTTGTCGGTCGCACTGTGAAATTATTCATATAAATAACGAGTCAAGTCAAAGTCTCCGTGCAGTAGCTGTTGCTTGTAGTCACCGTTAAATGGCGTATTATTTACCTGCCACTCATTAACGTCTGCCTCCGCCTATTAGTTACGTCACTGCAGCTACTGCTACGACCACTTAATGCCCTCCTTCATTACGTTAACGGCCGCCTGGGCATCGGGAAACTATTCGCTTCAGCGTACAGTGTTGGTGCTTCCTGTTTCGGTGGCTTCAGTGTTCCTTAAAATGAGATATAATCAAGGCTGGTGTGTGTGCTGGAAAACGTCAAATCTGTGAAGATGGGTGATTGGGGATATTCCAAGATTTGACGTTTTCATCAGATTTGAAATTGAAGATTGCGGATTTCTAATTGGAGATCTGTGAAATATGGGATTCTCCCAGTATTTTCAGAGAGAACATATAATTTTGAACACACTAATAAACTGCGTGCATTTGTAGACTTATTTTATTTTATTCAAATTTTGGCACCCGCAAGAAAAAAAATCTAAAATTGTAGAAGAAAGGAGTTAATGAAATAATAATATTTTTCACAGCGAAGAAAAGCTGTGCCCAGTCATGTAGTCGGTGCACTGCTTCCCAACTATCGCATAAATCTGAATTCGACACATAGTTCAGGTAAGAATATGATTAAAATATAGTTTTTAATTCTTATTATATATCCTTTCTTAATTACGGTATTTCCAATTAGAATCATTCAATTCAATAGGAAATTTTTCGCTAAATTAAATCCATTTTCCACGCTGTCCGCATTCCCTCGCCGTCACGACGGTTTTATTTCTTCCATCTCAATTGAATTGTCAGCGCATTATTTTAAAAGGAAGGCCTTCAATTGAAGAAATGAGTGACACATCGCCCAAGTACGATACACTTTTTGCTCTCGTGTGAGTCATCGTGACCCACATAAGATAATAAAGAAAATGTATTGTGGAGAAGATAGTGTACGAGTCAACTTTTGGACAACATAACCCATTCATTTCTCTGCATTGAAAATCATAAGAAGTGAATTCCTAATTTTTACTTGCAATTGTTGGTAGTAATATAATACGGAAACTATTCAGTGAGCCGGTCTGACTCCGTTTATATCAAATAATCACTTGAATTGCTTGCATTGAGCCTTTCTTTTCAATAAAAAACACAAAAAATTGTTCACATACGTCACGTTCATCACAATCTAAATCTTGAGTATATCTCGCGTCCTGACTTATAGGAGATAAAGTTCTTTATGACCACATGCACTTTCTTCCGCAAGAAGAGACGTATTTTGACAGTTATTTTGCGTCAGTTAAAGAAACAACCAAAAAGTCCTGAACATCTTTATTAAAATTCGCTAGAATAGAAAATTAGAAGTGCAGGATAAGGGAGGCTGGCCTACTAGCTACGTGAATAACAATTATTCTATTCATTGACATGAAAAGTTCGACTTATTTCTTCAAGTTGAGTTAAATAAGGTGTAAAACTGATTCAATCACACAGAATTAATTATAGGTTTTCATCGCAGGGTTCAATTAATCATCGCGGATAAGAATGGTATAAATTAACACGACAGAGCTGTTATAGGAACAGCCATGCAAAATTCTCATTGCATTTATATATTTTAGCGACGGTGCTTCCATCATAATAGAACGAAAGGTGCATGCACGCAGAGCTAGTCTATTAGCAGACATGTTATTTTGATATTATTATCTGTAGAGAAGTAATTTTCATCTGTAGTTTGAATTAATTTTATGGTTAATGATTACAGAACTATCGATTGAAATGCAGGATTTTCTAGGTATCAAAACTTCCAGTATCAATAATTGCTGAATCACGGCCGGCACCCCTGGAATTCATCGAGTCATGCATGTGCGTGAAATTTTATAATATATCAACTTACACATGCACGTAAGATGGCATGACTTATCAAAATAGACATGTATGTAAAATGACTTGAAATATCAGCATTATATAACGTGTACGTAACATTACATAAAATATCAACCTGTATGTGAATGAAATATGACATGTTGGAAGAACATTAATATGAACATATATGATTTTCGGATTTTCGGTCGACGATTTATTGCCCATTAGCTCCATCCAGCAGATTTTTTCAACTATTATTCAAGCAATAGGGCGCATTAGAGCAAGACCCTTTGTCTGCTTGCGCTGTGAGTAACAAAGTGTGTCATTTTTCGGACAATATTATCCATCAATTTATCTGAATTAAGAACCTTAGGAATGAATACTAAACCATTTGTTTTTGATTTAAGTAATTATTCTCCTCGTACTATACAGAAATTATTCAGTGAGTTCAGCTGACTCTGTCCATATCAAATATTCAGTTCATTCAAATACTGAATTTTACATTGAATCATTCTCTTCAATGCCAGACACAAAATTGTTTATTTACGTTACATTATTCTAATTTTTTATTGCACGAATGGCCGGAATTATTAGCAGTTATTTTGCGTCAGTGCAAGAAATAGCACAAAAATAATAAATATTCATTCAAATTGCTGGGAGAGAGAATTATTAGTACAGGATAAGGCAGGCAGCGATACAAGATACGTGAATAACATTATTTCTATCCATTGACAAGACTATGTTAAACTTTAATTTTCAAACTAAGTTAAATAAGTGAAAAATCGATTGAGTCATAGAAAATTTAACATAATTTTTATCGCATGATTCATTCCAAATCGGATCAAAATAATCATGGTCCAAAAAAACACGACAGAATGAAATGCGATACAAATTTATAATTTCCATGTTATTTAGAATATTTTAGCAAAGGTGCAGCAGACAAGATAGAACTCTAGGTGCACGCAGATCAAGTCTATTAGCAGACATGTTATCACATGTAGAACAGTCTAGCATAGACCCTCTTACCAAGGTAGGACCAAAGCAGGTGCTGTTCAACATTTAACAAGGCTGGTGCAACGTAAGGACATTTAATATTACGCATATTTTCAAAGCATTCGAGTCTATCACTATGTAAGCATATCACAAGGACTAACGAAACGCAAGTGCAGTTACACACGAGTATAAGAGAACCTTGTGATATAATTGAATATTATAAGATGGTATAATATATATTTATTATATAATTTGCTATTATATGATGCAAAGTATAAGATATAATATAATGTTATTGAAAACTCTCGCTAAAATTGTTGCGATACTCCCGACAGATTTCAGCTCAGGTTTGAGCTCGGAAAATAATCCATTTACAGTCAATATTTGCTCAGTCCTTCTTTTTATTACAGTTATGGCTACGGTATTGCTTTAACTATTATTTAATGTATATTAAATTGTTTTACTGTGTGTACCAATCATATTTTCATAATTTATGCGCAAATTTTTACACCTATATCATCAAGACAAGTGATCGTTCAGCGCCCTTTCATGATGTGACATTTAATAAAATGTGCCTATGAGAGAATGCCTGAAGCGAAGACGAAAAAGAGTTTCGATCTCTACACATTTTTTCGCTTTCTATGAAAACTTTATTACGCGTTTTACATTATCCCAGCGAGCGTTTGGGTGAATTGGAAAAGAGTTTGTGACCAAAATGGACATGTGACCAGAAATCCACCCCTTTGAATTGAAAAGAGTGAAAGACGCGGTTGTCACTATACCGGCATTTTCCAGTCTGGGTTTTAAATTTGAACACTCAGTTCGTTCGTTTCTTCATTATTTTCCTGAAAATCAGTTCGTTATTTTCCTGAAAATCTGTCTTCTATTTGAATTGAGATGCAACTCGTCGTAACTCGCCTATATTTAACATTTTTCAAGGACCATCCAGTTAAACAGCTGATGCATGATCACATTCAAGTTATATACATCCTTTCCCTTCATTTTTAATTTCGCTGCCGTAACGTTTCTGCCTTCCTTCAATCAATCAATTATTTTTTGAACAAAGAATTGGAGTGTTTACACCTTTTTCGTCAAGGTTTGGTTCAATTTGACCATTCTCAATGAGCACCATGGCAGGACCTGAAGGGGGAAGAGGAGGAAAAAAACGATGCGTCAATACGGACGCTGGTGAGAAGACCGAGCCAAAGACTTTGGTTCCGTCGGGCCACACGAGATCGCCGTTGCCTTCCTCATCACGGGCCGACATGAATGCGTAATGTCCAGCAATTCCTGAGTGTCCGTGACCTGCAAAATTGAATGAATACCTTATGAAGGCAAGAAAATTTTCTGGGACTTGTATAGATGAAAAACGTGTCTTTTACAGCAATAAAACGCGTTTTTGGTCATTGGTTTTCGCTGGAACTAGTATTTGGTGTTCATTGCTTCGTAAATATCCAATGCTGTACATTGATAATTTTTTTATCAACACCAGTTTTTCCATTTCTTATTAACAACACCGGTTTTTTTAACGCTTCGTAATGTTGAAGTGTTTCACTTCATTTCTAAATTTATAACGAAACTCAAAAAACTTATCAGCTCTCCTAAAAATTCTACCAACCATTAATTAGCGTCTTCGCAGTTTCCAGCTCCGATGTCGTGCGGATGATGAGTGGGATTCCGTTCTCCATGCGCAGATCTTCACCTGATTGGAGCGATTCCCGTTCGTTGGCCATGTGCTCGCAATGAATATATCGGTTGGAGCGGGAACGTACACTGCAAAAAGCCAGCTACTAGAGGAAAGTATCTTATTAAATGATGATATACCGTAACGTAATCTCATTCTCACAACTGTGATTAAGTGAAAATGCGCTAATTTCACTAACAGAACTTGGTGTAGGTGACCGCCTCGAGCAGGTGCCGCGTCGTCAAGGAGCTCCCAGTTGCGTTGCTGAGGAAGCAGACGTCGCTCACGGCATCGTAAGTCACGGCCGTGCAGGTGTCGTTCGTACGGCACTGCGCTTCACAGGCACCTTATTGATTGGACAGGTGAGTAATACCATAATAATTACATGGCTCTATGTAATTATTATGGTATTATTCACCCTGTCTCTTATACACATCTAGATGTGTATAAGAGACAGCATCAATATTGATTTACAAATACACTTCAAAACACGACGCTTTTCTTCAAGGCTCCTAACTCAAGATACCCCTGATAGCTTGATGCGCGCGGCAAGGTCGCAGTCTTGCCAAAATGCTGATGCCGAGCCTGATTGCTGCATCGCAACTCTTGGCGAGACCGCGAGACAAAATACTTCATAAAAATATTTTCCGACTAGTTTTTTAGCGCTATGTTNTGATGACCCCAATTGTTTTTGCAAAGCAATTTTTTATTAATTATTGATAAAATGTTGATCAAAACATTTTTTAAACATTCCGCAATGCCCTCACCCTGAATGCTACCTACTCGCGAAATCAATCAGAAGAATCTCAATCTCAAAAGAAGACAAAATGAAATATTACTAAGGAGGTTGGGTCGTATAGCAAAATTGTTCGTTAGATGAATTATTTGCTATGCGGTTCGATCGACGCTTATTTCAGGCTGCAGTGAACATGACCGCTGAGGGTCAAAGCTGCAGCATATTCAGCGGGTACTTGTGGCCCAAGGAACAAATTGAAGCAATTGGAAAGTTCAGTGGAATTTTTGCATGTGCATGATATCAAAGACACTACACAGAGTAATTGTAGTGATAACTATTTATCGACAGATTAACTTCACGAATGCTTGGGCATTACGAACTAAAAGTTCGGGAAGTCGTAACTCATGTAGCACGACTGCACACCGCTGCCATGGAGTATCAACGTAAACAAAGATGGAAACAAAGCTAAGCTTCTAACAATTGCAAATATTGTTCGTGGTTCGATATTATCTTGGGCGTGTATCTTATTGCGTGAGCTTTATTCAAAATTGAAACTGTGTAGTATTTTCTCGACGTATTTGGTTCTAGATCCATTAATTAGTGCTCCGAATTGGCAACCACACTTTACCTTCAAGAGCAATTATCGACTAAATTATGTTATTATTACTCTTTATTCATGATAATATCTATACTTCACTTTAGATCAGCAAACGATTCAAATGCATTGACTGCTGAAACCTGCTATAGGAACTTTATCAATTCAGTTATTTTCATAGCCATGCGAATACACTGATTGCAACCACTTTGAGCAGCGGCAAATTACAAGGAAAGTCCACTCAGAAGTTCACTTGCGTTCCGCAGTGATTTTACGGGACTACTTAAAAGAGTTGTATTATTTCGCAGAATAGATCGTCGTCACTATGATACTAATTCCAACTTAGCGTGCGAGTCAGAAAAACTAATTATTTTGCAAGCAAAATGATTTTGGCGATTGTTAATTTAACTTAGCATTCGATTCTTCTGATAAATTGGTGAATAGAACAATTATTGGTTCAGACAACAGTGATTTGAATCAATTACTTGATGAACTTGACATATTTCAATCTGAATATGCGTTGCATTCCATATTAATTGTAAATGTAAAAAAGGCCGTGAAAAACAAGGCTTCTAAGGTCAGACACGCGTATTTTTTATCATTCTCCTTCGTTATGCGATGCAATAAATGCTCATGTTAATGGTTTCTGCCTAAAATTTTCGTTCCAACGATAATTTTTTCCTAAAAACACAAAATTACTTATCATAAGCTCCATAACTCTGACCGATGTGGGAACCGTAACTGTCCCAAATCCTTCCACTTCAAATTACAGACATTTTTGTGGATAGAGTCGACTACACGCATCTGCGTACGTTGGTGTGACGTAACGCAAAATTCATTCTAGACTGGCGGAGCATAATGGAAGTAGTTTTAGGACTGAGCACTTACTAGCGCGTCTTCTTAATTCGGTTGTGCGCACTTACGCCGAGCAGTGTAACGTGCCCACATACGATAGTGACTTAAAAATTTTTGCTTTCCCTTCCGATTTGCACATTTTTGAATCCTTGTATATTTTTAAACAGAGGTCATGTTTGAATACAGCCTTTAACTCTTAACCACTTGAAATTGTAAAATGATATGTTATGCCTCTTTTCAAGCATTGTATTTCATTTGTAGATATAGTTTTATTTTCTGTTTTTTTTTTTATTTTCACTGTACTAACAACTGATTGTATATGCATTATAAAATTTTCGTCCAGACGATGGAACTGGACTCCGTAACGTTACCTCCTAAGATATGGTGCATTTTTGTGATTTATTCATTTTATTTGTTAGAAAATTTGCGATTCCAGCAATCGTTGACGTTGATAATTTTTTGTGCTCCATCATTGCATTACTGTTGAGCAAGAACGCAAAGACTTGTCTGCTCACAAAGTATTTAATTTTTAAGTCTAGTAACATCTGTGAGGCGATAGCATGGACGACGGCAGGCTTGGGAGGCAACGCCTCTGTAATAATTCTTACGTGAAACCATTTTTGTAGGAAAGAATTACGGTTTTTCCACCAAAATAAATCTCTAAAACCAAACGAGTTCTTACCAGCACCGACTGGATATTATTTAGTGTTTGATCATTAGTAAACGTGGTATTGGAGCAACAAACGTAAGCGATTAACGTATGTTGCAATGATCAGGCCTATAATATAAAGGCTTTAATATTGTAAATCTTTTATATAATTACTTATACTTACCTATAATATTCCATTTATGCAAAAAAACTAAGCAGAACGCCTTTAGATTATAACACGGAAACAATTTATTGGCAGAATTAAGTAAAATTTATTCAGTGAAAGAGCGTTTTTTAACTTATCAGTTAATAGTAACAAATGCAACAATTCGATTCCCAACTAATTACATTAAAAACTAGTCTAGTCTAATGTGTACTTTACTGTAATTATCACAGTAATATGTAGTTATATTTACATGTAATATCGTCAAAAAATATAAGGAATGCGTATTCAAGTCAAACCTCACAATTACTTAGTTCCCGACGTCAGTTATTTTGGTTGAATGGGTCGGAACATTTAATTTTATGCCAAGGTCTAAAATATTCCCTTTGTTAAAAATACCAATAAAATAGCTTGATTACTTCGAGATCTATTTAATATGTAGTACACGCTTTCACAGTTAATTACTTCAAATAGAGAGTTTGTTATGGAATAGCGCTTCGCAAGAGGAAGCTTGTTCAGGGCACACGTAAGCATTGTATAGCAAGTAAATACATTTCAAAATTTGTCACAAAGGAAATGCCTTGGAAACCATTGCCGAAACAACTACTATACTTGATCTCAAAACATGATCATGACTCCCGAGCCCGGAATTGGTACGATATGACGCATAGGATTGATTAAAATGAATTGTATTCCAATTTTTGAAAGCAAGCAGAACATTTCAGAACCATAACTTCATTTTCAGTGGTAGAAGCAGGACATTTAAGCAGAGCGTCTCGGTATCTGAGCCCTGAACCGAAGCCTTATTGCTACTCACAGTGATACATAATATTTAAATTCAACAAATTCTTTTAGTAATTTAAGGTAGAAATTGGCTCATTTTACATGAATAATTTTTACAAGTCGATCCAATTTTACCATCGCAAGTCAGCATTGAGACTTCAACTGAGCCGGCTAATGGAAGAAATCTGATAATATCGCCTATTAGCTCCGAAACCAAAGATTAATAAAATGCAGAAATTAACTTACCTCTATTGAATCAAGTCTGTAATGTGAATTATGATTAAATGATTGATGAATTAGAGATGTCACGACTACTTCTGAACTTCCGGCCACAGCTCGACGGTATGGCTGCTAGATAAGCTTGCTCGCGAGGCCAAGGCTGACTGGCAAGTGCGGCCTCTGGGTCGTCATGCTTGCAGTGCAGTGTGTTGCCTGGTTACCGGCATGTAATACATGTGGCCCTTAATAGAGAAGTAACTGCCATTAACGTCCACATTAAAAGGAATTATGGAATTTTTATTTTTTTGAAGCCAGAGAATATGCAAGCGCTGGAATTTACGCCTTAAAATCAGTTTTCAGGGCACCAATTTTTAGGAAATTGAGAGTGTATCAAATGCATGCAGAATCGATAGATATTCTTGCATCTCTGTTTTGTGAATTTTGGAGTTAAGAAAGAAGAAAGCACATGGTTTAATTTCGTTTATATTATTTGTCAATGAAGACTTCTGCATCATGTATATCCTGTTTTTACGCTTTGCTCTGCCTCTTTCATTCTTGATGTGTATTCAATGTCCTAATAGGGGAGCATGTACAGCGAAAATTGAGAATTTAGAATTTTCCGGTTATTAGGCTCATTTAAAGTTATAAGAACTGCGCATTTAAAGAGCCCAAAGCCATATTTGTGCGTTAATGTGTTCGTTCACGACAGCCGTCGAAGCGCAAGTTGTCTGAGCTTCCGGCCACAGCTCGACGGTATGGTATGGCTACAAGATATTGAAGATAAGGGGAGCGCAGCCGTGCGCCACCAATTTTGTGCACCAATAAGCCCTGAATCGAACGCCTTGGATCTCTCTGGACATCCACCAATCAGCCGTGAACCACTCGGCTTCGTCCTCCTCCGGCCTTGCATAGAACCTCCAGTGCACCACCAGGCCGCGAATCGAATAGGACTTCCGGGCATCGCTAAATTACGTAATTTTACGTTCACCGCATCTGAGGTTAGGTTTCAGATAGCATAGTTCTGTTCCAAAATTTATCGTCCTTCGACAAGTGGCCGTTCGACCGAGGGCTGGTTCGACGCACGGCCTAGATACGGACGGCTTGAAGTGTCGAAGGCTACGTTCCGGAGGGCAGGAATCATGATGGTCCATTACATCCAGGGCAGTGGTGGTCTTCGGCAGGCGACCCAAGATAAGCTTGCTTCCGAGGCCAAGACTGACTAGCAAGTGCGCTCTCTGGGTCGACCAATACCTTCAATGATCACAAATTTCACTTTTTTGGCTCTCCTGAAAACTTTGTATTTTCATCGTAAATGTCTATCTCCTTTTCTTTAATTAGAATTTATGGGAGCCTCTGAAGACTGGTTCAATGCAGTCCCATGTCAGAACAGTTCAAGGAATTTGACTGAATTTTTTTTTCATGTACAAAATTGGGTGTCTTGAAAAAAAAACACAAGATTTCTCAATGGCTGAAAGGCTACAGAACGGGGCTACCAAAGTGGAGACCACACCGGGGCAGAGAGCACCACTCCAGGGTAGAAAGCCTCACTAACCATTCACATGGGGGCACTAACCACTCACCTGGGGGCACTAACCACAAACCCGGGGGCACTAACCACACTTGGAGGCATCTTAAAATCTTTGTAACGAATTTTGCAGTTAGATGCCGGGAGCATTTATAGGTGTTCAGGAGTTCAACTTCACTTTAGATGGTCGTACCATTCGCCGGCTCAACGCCTCGGAGCGGGACAGCACGGCATTTTCAAAGTTCGAGAAAGATAGTTCCAGAAAGATGACGTAGCAGCCGGCCGAAGCCGGCTACTTGCACGGGGGCTCAGCACAAAGAACCTCTTGCCTCAACGGTTAGAACAGAACTCGTCTATCTCCTCCTATGATTTTTAAGCTACAGCATTATGAGCTACACCAACCGATTCCTAAAGACCTGATCTAGCCGATCATCCGATCAATTTTTCTGATTTCTTTTTTGCTTGGATTATGAATTGAAAAAATGGGGGGAGGGAAAAAAGTAAAAAAAAAATCAGAAAAATCACTAAATAAAAGAAATTATAAAATGGAATAAGTGATCGGATGATCGTTAGATATGGTCGTTCCGAATCGAATGATATGTCTCTCGATGTTGTAACATGTTAATTGCATGAGGAGATTTTCGCAGTACCCCTTTTTGCCGTTTTCTATGAATTTCAAGGTTTCTTTAATTTTTTAGAAAAATTTACACGAACAAAAAAGTCTTAGATTTATATTTCTTATAGATGTACTATTTCGAATTGAAATGTCCGTGAATAAAAATTTTTTTTGCCGTAGCTCCCTTTACCATGTTGATAATTTTTTGTCAGAAATAGTTGTGCTAGAATATTAAATTAGGTTTCTAAATGTGTTATTGCAGACGATTGAGATTATAAATGATGCATAGAGTTTGAAGCCAGTAGCGTCATACTCTAAGTCTAAGCTGTGTTTCAGTCAATTCATCTCTTATTTTGTAAAGCTTATGTAAATGTGTAAAAAAATCAAATAAACGTTTACTTACGTTGACGAAATTTTTCAGCTATGCCTAGAAAAAGCCTGAAAAGAGCAAGTATAGGGCAGTATATGGGCGTGTCGGCAGTAAGTAAGCCAGAGCACGGCTGGACACTGCAGCCGGACGCTAGCGCCTTAATTACGCAGACCCTTTTGAAATCCTAATTAATAAGCGATCATGCTGTTGCGGTAGAGGTGCAACATACTTTGCTACCCCAACGGGATAGTAGAATTATCAACGCAATTGGGGAAAAAATCAGTGAATGTTGGTAAAATCAGAGTTGTAAACCTTTATTACGATAGCTTAAAAAATGCTCTGAACCGCGAGCTTCAAAACCCATACCCAGCCAGCTAAAACTACACTACTCATGACACCCATTCAGTAATGCCTATTGCACAATATATACCTACGTTTTTACTTGTACACAAAAACCCCAACCTAGAATCCAACATAAGTTCTCAAACTAACCCCGGGCAACGATAACTTGCTGTCCAAAAACCTCTTCTAATACATCACGGAGGACACCGTCTGCTGGCAGTTATTGTTGAACATTCACCATCCGAAACATTTTCTGGAGCAATATTTGTTCACAAACGCATGACAATGAGTGTAAACGCTGGTCGCAATGGCGAATGTCAACGTCAAAAATATAGGTCGCAGTTTAACTCCATGATAGGGAAATTCATCACATAAGATACGTCATATGTGACATGTCCCGAACTAGCTCAGACAACCTGGCTTCATTTCAGTACAAACTAAGTAATTCATCAGTCAACGACGGCACCTCTGGTGGGTTGAAGGGCTTATTCTTCGGAAACTCCACACAATTACTCAAACCGCGTTTTTCTACAATAAACGTCTCTGCCCAACCATCTGGCTGCGGGACCTGATTTTTACAGGCAAAGACAATAACAGTATAGTTCGAAGTGAATGCAGAACTAATATTCACAGTTCACATTATTCACATAATACATTCGGCTAGTTCACAATACAGGTACATCTTACACTTGCACAGAAATCACATCGTTAACGATGAATGATAGCATCGGTGGTAGACTCATTTGGGCACGTTCCATAGACTACACCTGTCGGCTATCGAACTCCGACAAGTCTCCTGTTCCCGCCCGAATATTTGGTTACGAGAGCTGATGTCGGCAACGAACGCAACGGAACTGGATTCCATGGATACGGCGTTCCAGTCACAAATCAGAAAGTCATAATTACTCTTAAAGCAAGGTCCAGGCGAAGTACGGGGTCGGCAAACGGTTCATCGTTGAGGCTGGTTCTCTTGAGTATCCTCCAGGTAGCCGCACCCGCCCATGACCGTAGGTGGATATGGTTTAGTAACCAACCCATGTATCAACAATGAGCAGCCGAGCCGGTAGTAGAATAAAGAGCCAGATCTACATGCTGCCACACTGCGACCGCAAGCAGTCACGCCCGCTGTGGTAGGCGGCTTAATCAAGAGTGAGCCGAACCAGGGTCAGGTCCAATTCCAGCTCCGAGTAAGGCGTCGGAGAGGAAAGATGAGAGAGACCGGCAGTCAGAAAGTCGGGCTGCTACAATGCCTGCTGATTCCCTGCTCCGATCCTGCTAATAACATGCTCTTGATTCGGCGCCAGCTCGGCTTCTACACTGCTTCAAATTATGACTGGGTCTTTCCGGTTTACAATGGCGACTGCGCGTCCTTTATCCGCTGGTTTGCTATCTGTGTTTTGATTGTTTTGTAGAGACCTCAGTGCAATCCTCTCCCTGTGGGAGAAATTATTTGTAGCTTTCTGGGCTTGTAACTTCTTTAAATCACATTTAGTCATGGTAAATTACTTCCTTAGCGGCATGTTTTCACCTACCGGCGGATTCCAGTTTGACATCGTTACCAATGGTATTGCGTCTCTGTTACTGTTTTAAAGTAAGCCAGCTGGTTCATGCTTCTTCTGAGTTCGGTTAGTGTAGTGGTTTAGTCAGAAAACGTTAGTTTATTTGGTTGTCGGATAGATTTTAGGCCCTTTGAAAGAACTTTGATTTCATTAGTAGATAAATCCAAGATTGATAGTTTTTGACAAAGCTGGGCAGACTGGAAACTGGTTTAAGACAGGACTTGGGATTTTGTGTAAAGTTCCGAGCCTTTTTGTTTTTCCACGTTATTTTATCTTCATTTTATTCTAGTTTTATTCTTTTCGTATTTCCTAGATATCAACCTGTGAGTAATTGTTTTCCTTGTAGCTACACTAGAAGCCGAAGCCGTTAACCTAACTTTTTAGGTTAGGTAAGCAGCTTCGGGAATTCTTCGTGCCGCGTGTGGCTTACTTCATTCTCTGCCGAAATGTATGAATAAATATATATATGAATATATATTATATATTGCGGTTTTCATGCATATATGAATGAAAGTTGTACTCATATCCTGGGCCATTTTTTCATCCAATTAGAAAATCTTACGAAATAATTCTTATTTATACTCATGCTTGTTGCAATTAATTCTAATCTTCAGCGTAAAAGCGGGAAAAATTCCATTTTGGCTCAAGCGGTCATGTTCAGAATGATTAAAGTGTAGAACGTTTCATTAAATTAGAATACCTATACATAATATTTTACCAGTCGTCATACACTGTACGTATGTATTTCTTGGAAGCCATATATTATTTTATCATCTAATGATTTGTTACTAGTCTCCTGGTGTTTGTGTAAAATAACGTACTTACCATAACTTTTTGAGCTAACTACTACTTACATTGTGAGCGAACGTGCACAGTGTTGTAGACGGGAGCCACGATGGCGTAGTTCTGAAGGGTAGACGCCCAGTCGCCCACCCGCGAGCCTCCCTTTGCAGAACCGCACCCAACGCGAGCAATTGAATCAGGGCGATTGAGATCCGGGCCATCTCATTATACATAGTTCAGCTTACAACGAGAACAAGTCACCGTAAGTGCGGCACTGAATTAAAGCTCTGCATAAAATTAATTGATGCTTTAACTCCCCTGATCGACCTCCCCTGCAACACTACCAGCGGGGAGAAGCAAGCAACAGCATCGTGCATCAGGTGGCCCAAATGAGGGCGGATGAACGATAATCAGAGGCGGCGATCCATCGTGGCCTGGGACTGCTATGTCCCAAGCAAATACTAAGGATACTAAGGATATTAAGGATAACTAAACCGCAACCACCAAAGCCATCCGCCGATGCTTTATTCAACTCAAATGAAAATAAAACTGTCAAATTTACACTATTGAACTCTCGTCATCACGTTGTTCAAACTGCAGCTAAATATACCATTCCTTTAGGTGAGATACTCTTCAACTGAGTTCTGTTTTTAACCTAAGCGTAACTATTTATGGGTGAACGAAACGTAGATGAATGGGGAAAAAACAGAAGGAAGTAATCAATCCGTAAATAAACGAGTAGTGATAATCAGAAAAATTGTTCGAAGACACGTATTTTCATAACGTAACCTAGGGACGTAGACCAGAAAATGAATAAAGCACAAATTAACTTTAATCCATGGCACAATTTAAACGGCAGGTCAAGTCAAGACACGCGTGCGAGATCCTGACAACTGCTGAGACGCTGGCGCTGGACTTTGAGCCCGAGAGTCAACATTCAGCATCTTGGTCAAATTCCCGTGGGTAACGTTGACGATTAGAAGGAAAAATACCCTCCCTCGTGGGAGGCAAGAAATCCTCCTTCATTGTTATACATATAATGGAGTGCTACTTTAAATGAACGATGCATCTGAAACTGCAGTACATGACTGGACAAAACGAATGTCATGGCAATGTTCAACGAACATCCTCGCAGTTCACATATCAACACCAAATAAAACAGATCTGTGTGAATCTGAACAACAATTCCCTCAAGATAAATAAACTGAATTGATAACACCAAACAATAACTTTTAGCTGTCCTAATATGAAATGACAAAACATTTCTCTCACCACAGCCACCAAAAGGTATAGTCGATAAAAATTGGTGAGGAATATTAAATGGTATATCGTCGAGCCGCGCACGAGTAGTTAATGTAAGGCTCTCAGACAGTTACGCTACTGTGTTGTAAAAAGTTTCCCGGAACGGTCATCGGAAACCTGAATATTGCCCTCAAGAAGCAATCCAGAACCCAAAGCCTTGTATCAAAAACTGTTGACTGTTACCAAAACCAAAAGTGATTCAAGTTATGTCATTAGATAAATAAGGGATCGTCTTCATTCACAGATACCATTTAGCAAGACTTGAATAACGTCATCTTGCATCTCGTGTGGTTCGACATCACCCTCTCCTTCAATACGCATTTTGTTTAGTATATCACATCACAATTGTGCAGCGCTCATTGTTAGACCTAACCAGGGTAATCTAATTCAACTTTTTTCTTGTCAATCAATTTTTTCGAAAAAGACCCGTAGTTGCTGGACAGGTTTAAATTTATGAACATCTGTCAATTTGAGGTAGAAAATTCCCCACTTAACACCGAAAAATTGTTTAAGAATTACATAGATGCGATTAAAGAAAACAGATCGATACTTAGATCGATACTTGACGTTCTCCTGTCATTTAAATGGCTCCGTGTAAATATAAAATGCTTAATTTAGTATTGATAATTATGCTAAGACACTATTTATGATGCATGCATATTAGGATTATTAAAAAGATCTGTTTTTAATTATTGGAAGGTTACTTGCCAACGAGTGTCACCGTTTTATAGCGGTAAAAAGTCTTGACACTATTTTATGTTAATGTCTTTTATTCGTTGTTGAGTACACCATAAATATGCACTGGATTATGGCTTACTCATCTGCTTGAAAATTAAATCAAATTGATGAGACAAGAATTTACTGAGCTGAGAGAATGAATATCAGAATTCAGGCATATTCTATGCATAATTTTTGACGTTGAACTGACAGTTAATTGCCAAAACTTTTAATTAACCAAAAATTAGAAACTCAAGTTTATATATACGTACACGTTCAGTTATAAATTACATTTTAATCGTGTTATAAACCAGGTATTATTGTAGATGGTTACTAATCACAACCATTATTCAGATTATCATTTTCTAATCATTTCGTCGATCTCTGGCTTTTCTCTAAACGCGATCTAAAATGACATGTATACATCACTGGATGAGAAGTTTTCTTGATGCGTTTTTTGTTTCATATACGTTTTACTTCAGAGCAGCGTTAAAGCGCTATAAACCATTGCAGTAGATTTTTGCAAAGCAATTATAGTTAACTTGAAATTAAATATTCGCTTCTTGAGGACGCTTTTTAAAATAAAATTATTTCACATTGTTGCCGGCGCTTGGATGCGGGTTGGTCTGAAGGACCCATGTTATTTCTCTGACAACTGTATAATTTTTATGATTGATTTGATGGAAGAATAAAACAGAGGTAAATATAAAGTACACTGGTTTATGGGTTGTCTGTTTGCAGCTGAGGGGTTACACGGTATTGACGGTAAAACATGAGTTGAATACTAAAATTGAAATGTTTAAATTTTGATGTAAATTAAAGTGTGAATTAAAGTGCGTGATAAGGAGCATGAGAGGGGCAATCAGTAACTGTGGAAGAAAATAATAGCTCTAATTAATACACTCACTATGAAGGCTGAATTCTTTCAGAAGTAATGAAATTTAGTAAAATTACAAACGGTAATAAGCACGCAATATTCATAAATTTAGTTAAGTAGCAAACAAATGAGCAAATGGTTCTAGGCGATATTTTGTGAAAAGGAATCCCAATTTAGCCATGCCATCTCTCTTGATACACATTCGCAATAAGTTAGGTATGAAACTAACCATAGTGAAAATAAATAAACTCTTCTAGAATCATTTGAATGCACCGTTATTCATGAGAATAATAAAATCATAATGCAACTGATTGGCAGCTACTCAAGTGTTCTGAATAAGAATAAGTGCAATAGTAATGATTCCACTTGCAGTTAACAGACAGTAAATAAGTTTTGATCATCACAGAAGTTGGCTCGATAAATACATCATAAACAGACAAAGGAAACTCGTTTAATATTATTGTTTAAACTGTCTACTATCTTTAAATTTCGCTAATTAAAATTCTACCCAAGCACTCACCCAAGTATTTAGGTCTTCCCAGCGCAAGCCTCCAGTATTAAGTAGGCCTTTTGGCGAACGACACCGCGGAAATCGAGTCCTAAATCCGGAATATCAGAATATGAAATTAACATGGTTACAGATTTGCTTTGTAGCGAAATGGTCATGGTAACCTCTTGTTACAACTTGAAACGAGAAAAGGCACGGAATTATTTTTCATTGAACGTCATAAAATTTGGTATGAGACAGAAAAATTTGGTATGAGACACGGTCACGCTGATGCGCGGCGCATCAGCGTGACCGTGGACTACGACGTCCTAAACTCATCATAAGATCATAAGATCATAAGAAGGGTGAATGGTGAATATGCACGACAGAGGGAAATGGTGACTCTAATTTCCATAGCAAGAAAACCCCAACAGGCAATCATTGGTTGGAAAGGAGTTGAAACAAGGGTGTGGTGACTCCTTGTATAGTGTGCTCTTTAACGTCGATTTTTAAATGAGTTTCAAAGTCAAAACAGTGACATCTGAGAAACAATTATTTTCGGTAGTTTGAATTGAATTTTACTGTTAATAATTGCAGAACTATCAATGGAAATATAGAATTTTATATATATCAAAACTTCCTAATTCAACTGCTGAATCACGGCACGCCCGACATTCATCGAGTCATGCATGCGCGTGAAATTATACATCATATCAACTTGCACATGCACGTAAGATGACGTGACTTTTCAAAATAGATATGTATGTAAGATGTCATTAAATATCAAGATAGACATGCAGTCAAAATTAAATGAAATATCATCATGTATTTGCATAAAGCATGACATATCGAATAACCATAAATATGAACGTATATACAGGCAACATAAATTATTGCACATGGCGCATTATGATGCACATGCACGTCCATGGCATGACATTTCGTGATGTCGACATGCACTAGCATGTCACATGACATGACTTATCAACATAACATGTACGAAAGATGACATGAAATATCACTTGCTTCAACAATTTACAATATCGTGTTCATTCAGTTCGCGCAAATATTAATCGCCTATAAATTACCCCATTTTACCATTTTAAAATTCTTTTTCTAATACGTCGTGGCATTCGGCCATCATCAAACGATTCTTCATTGAATTGGCGAGCTTGCATGTGAGGGCCTCTAGCCAGATCGGTGATCAACATTCGTTCTTCTCATCCGTTCATGCTAAATTCGTCAAAGTAATTGTGAGTTTTATATTCATTTCCCTAATTGAAAAGTTGCGTTCATCAATCAATTATTAAATTTAAGTAATCGTTTATTGGGTGAAATATTATCTGGGGCCTAGTTAATAATTCTCATCACTTAGATTTTCCTAGCTCGTTACCCGTCATAATTTAAAGCTTTCTACTATAATTAAACGTCATTCATTTTATTTAATGAGCCTTATATTTACCTGTCGCAGAAAATTTTACTTCGCTTAATTGTTTGGACACAAAAGACAATTTCCCTTCGATCGATGTCATGCATATTCGATTCATCATTGTCAGTACCTTCGCCCCTTTTCTGATCAATAGCCTGTCCATCGATGGTCACTATTACATAAAAAAAACGAAGTTATAAAAGCTAATGAAGATTCAGGATCAATATGGAAATGATGCCATTAATTCTCAATTTTGGTTGGTGATCAATAACTTCGAACACAATACATAATATAATGAACAAGGTATATTTAACCCTCTACCGTCTGATATGAGCAGCGGAGCAATATTGTCACAAGACTACTTACCGAAAAGGATACGTTTTAGTGAGCGCAAAATGACATGCACTGAGTATTGCCGCCACGTACAATTTTAAATGTTCTCTGCTCAATCAAATCCTTCGGAATTAATCCGCAGATTTTTCAGTTAATCTTCTCCCTTTTAATTTGCTCCAAATAATCCTTACCATGAATTCATCGTCATAGATCATATATCATATAGTGTGAATCTATAGATCCAATCATATAGTGAATCTCGTCACTAATTGACATAGTTTTACAGGTACGCTTTTCACTTAAGACACTAAGTTATGTACCACTTCCATTGGTCATATCTTATAACTTCATAATAGCGCAAGTTAGCGTCATTGAATGCGTAGTGATGGCCGAACTGAAATGAGATGCCGTGGGTTCGAGCTTTGTGAAGCTCAGTTCAATTATCAGCGGTTCCTAGAAACCGTCAAAATTGATGTTCCAGCATGGCCTTGGGTTGGCGTCGCTAAACGAACTCTTTGTAAATATTACCTGGAGAATCTTAAGGTCTTCCCCTCCGGCCTGAATTATTATGCCTCTAGAATTTAACCACAATATACCATCAACCTGCAGGCCAAAATTTGACCAAGAGCTCTTATTTTTAGATATTTCCAATCTTCTCAACGTAACTAAAAATTTGTTATCTCGCACCTCATCATCTCTATATGCGCGTGCAAGCTTGCCAGCCAGCCTGCCATCTGAACCTTTGCCCAGCAGACGAAGGCGTGTCTTCGTTTGTCTCGAGGAGAAGGAAATTTCGGTTTCTTTGGCCCTTAATTTTATGGCCGCGAAAATGACGCGAAGATCGTAAACAACACCTATTGTAGCCCCCCAAACATCGAATAATGTTTTGCAATAATGACTTCCAAAACTTGGCTTTCAATCGTTGGAGTAATATACTATCATACAGTTATTCATCAGGGAGCGCATCTGAGTTTTTTATAAAGTATTCAAATCACTCGAATACTATAACTTACATTGAACCATTTCCTTCAATGCCAAGCAAAAAAATATTGATTATTTACGTCACATGAATTCATCATTTGAGTCTTGAATTAGTACTTTCATTCAGAAAGGAAATATTTTTACAATCTGACTTTTCTCGTAAGAATTTTGTTTTAGAAGTTTTCTTGCGCCAGTTCAAATATCATACAAAATTAATACACATTATTGGGGGCTCCCAAAGCCAACTGGCTTGCATGATCGCACAGGTTTAAAGCCAATGATTAGTCAATAGCAAAACTCTTTATTTCACCACTCTTCATATAATAAATTAAAAAATCACGGACTGTAAAATATTACGAATAAACACTCAAATGTTGACACTTGAGTGCGTAGCATCCATCTTGCGCTTGAAGTTTTAGCCTTCACATTTGGGATTCAGTCTTGGCATTTGAGCTCCGATCTTGGGTTTAGAAGCTATCTTAAAAGTACTAAACAAAAATACATAAATAACTAATATAAACTAAACAAATAAACGTACGTATCCATAAGCATGGAATCAAATTATTCACAAAAATATTCCTCACCTATTGTTCACAATGTTTTATCGCATCCTAATACAATACATACCTCCGCTCTGGCTTTCCTCGCAACAATAAGCATCGAACGTTGGCATTCCACACATTTCTTCCGGTGAACTCTAAACTAAAATTACAAACAAATTTTTGAATAATAAACCATTTTTAAACAAATATTACCACCTCACGATACATTAAAAATGACAAACGATTTATATCTCTTACAACAACTTTATTGAAATTGCTGGAAGCAAAATTTTGGAGTGTAGAATAAGGGAGTCAGAGATACGAGCTGCGCGAATAAAATCATTTCTACTCATTGACATGGAGATATGTTGAACTTGCACATTCAAGCCTAGTTAAATCAGTTGTAAAGTTGATTGAGTCATGCATAACGCAACATAATTTTTTATAGCATGGATCAAAAAATTAATAACCTTCGCTCTAAATAACACGACAGAGCTACAAGGAACAGCGACGTGAAGTTCTCATTGTCATGTTAGTGCATTTAAACGATGGTGCATCCCACATAATATAACTCTAGGTGCACGCAGATCACGTCTATTAGCAGACATGTTATCACAAGTAGAGCAGTCTAGCATAGACCCTCTTACCAAGGTAGGGCCAAAACAGGTGCTGTTCATCGTTAAACATAGCAAGGCTGGTGCAGCGCAATTACATTCATTACAACGCATATTTTCGAAGCATTTGAGTTTATCCTTAACCATCCCACAACAGCAGACCTAACGCAAGTGTACACACGAATAATAGGATTGTATGCTGGAATGGAATAAAATAATTTACTATACTATGTATTAATATATAATAGGATATAATATAATATATACTATATAATTGATAACTCGTGCTATAATTGTTCCAATACTCGCGACAGCATTAAGTTCAAGAGTGTGCTCGCATTAGATTTCGTTTACCGTCAGGATTTTCTCAGCTCATTTTATCATTACTGTAATGGCGATGGAATAGCATTTAGTATTTGAACTAGAAATTGTGTATTATAGTATGTACCTGACAAAGAAAAATCTTTTATCATATATTCGTAGTTTCAATAGCTATCATTAAAATGAGTGATCGTTCAGCCCTGTTCATTCAAGTAACATTTTCGAAAGAATGCGCGAATGGGAGAACACCTGGAAAAAAATACGGAGAAAGAGTTTTGTTCTCCACAGAAATTCATCACGCGTTTTAAATCATCCCATTGAGTGTTTGGCTGAATTGAAGAAGAGTTTCGGCAAAATGGGTAAATGAATATAAATCCACCCGTTTGAAGTGAATGGATCAAATTTAAAAAAGCAATGTAGATGTAGAATACCGGAAGTTTCAAATAAACGTTTTAAACTTGGTCACTACTTCAGATGTTGAAACACGTCTAACATAATAACCTTTAAGATATTGTGTAAAAGTGCACCTCTCGTACAATATCAGGCGAAGGCAACAATGTTCTCAGTTACCTATTTAAACATAAACATGCATAATTTCATTTTCTTTGTCCTAAAAAGCTGGTTTCGAGTCTGATTAAGAAGCAACTGGTTTCGTAACTTAGCAATATTTATAAATTTTTGATGACCATATTTTGTATCTCTTTTCCATATTTTTAAATTCACCACAATACCGTTTCAGCTTAGAATAATTCAAGGATCTTTCGAACAAAGAATTGGAGTTTCTTCAGGTCTTTCGTCGCGAGTCGGTTCCACTTGTCCGTTCGACTTGAGCAGCATGGCATGCAGGACCGACACCATTCGCCATGGATGCTTTCGAGATGACCGAGCCAAAGACTTTGGTTCCGTCGGGCCACACGAGATCGCGGTTGCCTTCCTCATCGCGTGCGGACATGAATGCGTAATCTCCAAACCATCCAGAGTGCCCTTTCTCTGGAAAATTGAATATCCCATGAACGAAGCAATTTTTTTATAAATTTTAGGGATGAAATACCTATCATAGGCAAAAATGAAACGCGTTTTTGGGCGTATCTATTCGCATAAAATGGGCCTATTATTTCTTTCCTTCTTCGAAATTCAGTATGAACCATTTCTTGTTAATTACAGCGTTCTTGGCGAATGTTTCGCAATAATATAGTGCATCAATAATCTTCTATTTTTTTAACGTAATTCAGAAAAAACATGTCAGCTCTGCTAAAAATTCTACCAACCGTCAATCAGCTGCTTTGCAGTTTCCAGCTCCGATGTCGTGCGGATGATGAGCGGGATTCCGTTCTCCTCGGCGCAGATCTTCACCTGATTGGCGCGAGTTCCGTTCTTCGACCAAGTGCTCGCCAGGAACATACAGTATTGGTTGGGGCGGGGTCATACACTGCACAAGAAGGTAACAATTGCTTACAGCCAGTACATACATGAAGGGATGGTGACATTCACTTAGAAGCAAAGACTGAATAAATGGCTATTGGGGATCGATTACTACTATCCGAATGAAATTTCAACACACCAATAGAGGAGCTTACCTTACGTGAACTTAGATCTTTAGCTCTGAGATGGCATTCCCTTTGTTATTGCAAATTTAAAAAGAGCGCATTCATAAAAAAATTTTGTGTTTAAGAAAGATAAAGGCATGAAGACAAAAATGGAAATGAAAACGCGAAATTTTAATAAAAAAATTTTGGTTTTTACTAACAAATTATGGTTTAATATTTTTATGGTTCAGTACTTCAATGGACATAAATAAATTCTTCCATCTTATATTTTTTATGGGAATTAATTGGAAGAGTAAATTCGTTCAAAAATTCATGATTAATATCATAAATTTTTTATCGTCATCATCGTCTTTGTTAAAATTTCCAGCCATTGACTCATTTTGATGGAGTTTCTGTCGTATAGAAATAATAATCATGATATAATGTCAACCTTAAATTTTACCTCTTATATAGTATCTCTCAACACGTAAACAGGATGTGGACATCTCCATCACCCAATTGGAAACTAACTCAAATTTCATCATAATTAAAATTATTTTCAGTCATTCTTTTCAACACGTTGACTCCGAATGCTTCATCTTGTACTATTCTTTTATTTATTTTTTTTTTGTAGCATTATTGTAAGGGAAATTCACCCTCTATGATTTCAGTTACTTAAACTTATTTTTGTGTCGTAAGTTTTACGGCTGCTTGTAAGGTTGGCAACCATGCTATTTGATGACGTAGCGTTACCGGCCTGAAGCCCAGGTTAGTTCGTCTCATTCGATTGCTGTTACTGGTCGGAGCGTGCCTACACTGTCACTATTTTCGAGTGCACCTGTAGCGTCCCTATTAGGTGGGTGTTAGTGCATTTGCTCTCTATTTTATTGTTCGAGTTTTGAATATAGTGTTTGAATTCTTTGGATTAATTTATGTGTTGTGTTAAATTAAATTGTTCCATAGTACAGTATTGTTAGTTATAGTCTTGCTGACCATCATTGTTCGGCAATACCGACTCTTTGCCCGGCCAGCAAATGCGGCTCCTAGTTAGGCCGATGCAGTTTCCAGCTCCGATGTCGTGCGGATGATGAGCGGGATTCCGTTCTCCTCGGCGCAGATCTTCACCTGATTGGCGCGAGTTCCGTTCTTTGACCAAGGGATCGCCAGGTATATATACATATTGGGATTGGCGGGGTTGAATACTGCAAAAATGTTGACGGGTTATGAGTGGCAAGTATCTCATTGAATGATGATATTTAATGCCGTACATTGTCCAAAGTTTTCTAAAGAAAATGTTACCTAATACGCCTCAGAGCTGGGGCATTTCATAAACTTTTTTTGCACTGCAATGCAAAAAATTATGTTTTCACGAGTTATTTACCAATTTGTAACCTTCAATGATAACAATGATCAGATTGTCTATTTCACGGTAGTTTTGTATTCTGAACAGGATCAAAATTTGAAATGAGATTGCAAATTACAATTTCATTCTCACAACAGTGATTAAGTGAACAGGCGCTAATTTCACTAACAGAACTTGGTGTAGGTGACCGCCTCGAGCAGGTGCCGCGTCGTCAAGGAGCTCCCAGTTGCGTTGCTGAGGACGCAGACGTCGCTCACGGCATCGTAAGTCACGGCCGTGCAGGTGTCGTTCGTACGGCACTGCGCTTCACAGGCACCTTATAGATTGGAGAGGTGAGTAATACCATAATAATGACACAACGAACAAATTGACGAAATTTTGAAATGTTGTTGAACGGAAGGGAAGTGCGATTCTGCACACCATCGGCAGCAAGGGCATGAATGAGATAAATTAGTGCCACTTATGCATATTATTTTCAAATATATTAAATTTTTAAAACCTCTTTACGCCAATTTAACATTATGCTGGCTGCATCCACACTTTTGTTATCCGAAAGTCAACGTTTGTCGGTTCAAGCAGCAGTGTTTTCAGTTTTTGTTCATTTCGTTTCAAATTAAATGGGAATCAAACATTACCGCAGCCTCCTATTTGTTCTATTTCCTATTCTATGCAAACTGAATTTAAATTTTGCGCAGTTTCTTTTCACCAAATGGGTTTCCGTCACAATTTGTGTATACTCATATTAAGAATTTTATATCTAGGCAATGCACTGAAGTTATTCACGAGTGCAAAAGTAGGATCGTGGTTTATTGTTCATTTCCTTGCTAGGCATGCCCCTGAAACTATGGCTGGTGAATTAAAAGTTTTTTTCACTAAATACCATCCGGATGTTGATCTTCACGTAGTGTCAGTGAATAATTTCAAAATCGGATTATTCTTCAACTGTAAAAAATACTCATTTTTCTTATGCGATCCTCTCTAGTTTATAGATACAGTTGTGCGCAGTGCGCATCAGTGTACGTCGGAATGACATTTTGCCATTTTTATACTAGGCTGCCAGAACATAAGGGTAGGAATTATAACACAGGAAACCTGATTACGCATAAACCTCATTCGGCTGCCGATTAATGTAACGTTCCGGCTTCCGATGGTGATTTTAGGGATTTTGCCTCCACAGCTACACATTCTTCTTACGTACAAATTTTAGAACCTCTTTATATTTTCAAACAGAAACTTAGTTTAAATGTCGCCTTCAGCTCATATCCCCTTGAAATTGTAATAAAGTTGGCCTGTATGCTCATGTTTCTTTCTTTTATTTTCATTTTTCGATTTACGTTGTATTTTATTCAATTTGAATTTTAGTTTATAAATTGATTATGCTTGATATATAGGAGTTTGAACTGACGATGGAGATGGACTTCGAGAAGTTTTCTCTCATAAAAAACGGTAAATGTTTGGCTATTTTCTTTGTTTTTAATTTTTGGTGAATTTGTGATTTAAGCAGTCAGTTGATATCAATTCTTATAAAAAATAAAATTTGGTCTATATGTTGAGGCATCATGGTGCCTCGATCATGCTCAGTTCGTCATTCAACAATTTAAAATTATGCTACACTTATAGGACAAATTTGGTCTTTAAAATTATGCTAGAGTTAATTATAAAACAAGAAGACTCCTTAAATTCAAAATTATGTTATCACGCCATATTCAACAAAGATTTAGCGCCATCAAAATAAAGTTAAGTCAATGTATGAGGCATATGTTTATTAGTTTATTCAAGCATGTAAATTAATAAACCTCATAATAAAATTTTAAAATTGAGTTCAAACTCTTTCTCAATTGGAATATAAATTCACGGATCGATAACTGTAGTCTTTGCTTCGTATCTCATAATAAAATCCCATAAAATCTGAATTGAAAATAATTTTACCCATAAGATCGATGAATGCAGTAAACGAAAATTGAATGAACTTTGATAAATTTCTAATCCAAAATGGTTCACTTGGGGATTTGCTCAATTAATTTTTTGAGCAAATAATGAAGTAAACAAAAATCTAACCAATGATTTTCTTTCTACAGCCAAGGACAATCATATCAATAACACATTTTTGTTTGCAATTTCAGGGAATTTAGGAACGGAAAACATAGCACAACAATCAATACTAACTATATAAAGGAAAACGTTTTGGAGTTCAGCTCCATCCTCATTTCGACAGTCCTACTATCATTCCATCAAAGTTTTGCAATACCTCACCATTCTCCCACGTAAAATGAAATTTCGTGTCCTGGTAATATGCCGGCATGATAGGTATTGTGTATAAGCGCCCTGTATACATATAACAGTCTCTACAAATATATTATGACAGGCTTCAAACACAAACGCAAGCTTTAACATACGAGTTTAGTAGTACACGAGTAATATTTTTAGCGTATTTTCTCATTTATGGGCAAAATGCCCTATTGTGCTCGTCATGCCCGTCCGTCCGTCTGTCTGTCCGTCCGTGACTTCACGTTTTCGTCGACGAGAAAATGCGCTCTCTGTCACTCACTGCAGTGAGTACAGAGTTATATTTTCAACTTATTTAAGGGACAATGTCCAAAATCAGCCTTGAAAACCCCATAAATATAGATAGTTTGTAATACTGTGTAAGGCGATTTTTTGGGGGGTTTATACAGGGTGCGGCGTGGGAACTTACTCTTTTAAAAAAATCACAAAGTAAAAAGTATTAAAGATAGCGTTTTAATTCTTTCTTTTTTACAAAGAGCTACATTTAAAGTTTCGTTGGGTTTACTTACAAGTTTAATTCTTGAATATTACATCTTGTAGGTGACCTCCATGCTGTTCTAACGCGCGCTCCTCTCTCGACCACTGCATGGTCGCAACTGAACTGAGTGGACGAAAAACTTCATAGCCCGCGCACCATATTGCGCATGGCGCCACCTTCCTAGGACTAATGGCCGCCACGTGGCGCGCAATTCAAATAAGTAAGTTCCCGCGCCGCACCCTGTATTTACTTCATCGTCTTTCCACAAACGTCTAATGTCTGAATGAAAATGAGAGCTTGATCAAATGTAAAGTACATTTAAGATTAACACATTTGTATGATTCTCGGAAGTCTGTCATTATAACGCAACATCTTTTTTTACGTTCATTCAAAAGGTGAAAGTCAGAAAATCAGCTTGAACAAACTATATAACGAATTAAGGCTTACATTGTGAGTGAACGTGCAGAGTGTTGTAGACGGGAGTCACGATGACGTAGTTCTGGAGGGTAGACGCCCACCCGCTAGCCCTGGCCTGCAGCATCGCACCCAGCGCGAGCAGGCGGACCAGGGCGAGAGATCGCATGGCGTACGGGAATTCAACTCTGATCAGTAATAATTATTAATATGAATTAAAGATTATAATCTAAAGATCTACAACATTTTTACTCTGTTCTTACTGGAGAGTGTTAGACTCGTTTGATTTGTGCAATGTTAGACTAAGAATGAGAATTTTCTGAAATTTACTGTATAATATCATAAAGTATTAAAGATTTTAGGGTGATTTTTCGAACCGTCTAAGTTCCTTCTTATAGTATAATGGCACTATTTGATAAGATTTTCGCTCCGTTCTAGGGAACGGTTAGATGTTCAAAATAACGGCTCATGAATGTGTCAGTGCTTCTCGAGATTATCATGCCAGGCTTCACAGAGCGCGGGGGAAATTTAGACCATTCACTTGTACACACAGCGCCCCAGACAGCAGTGTGCTCGTCTCCAGGGCTGTTCGGGCATTTATAGTCTGGCATGGATCAATCGCTGAATGACAGATCTGAATAATGATGATCCAAACTTTCCACTGCCAAAATTATTTCGCAACCTGGTAAGCACTGCATTTTTGAAATCAAATTTCGATCGATCACTTGAAATTAAACTATCAATTTGAAAGCATTTCTCATTGAAACGACGTCTACAATCCCTTTAATCTTATTTGCCTGATAGAAGCTCGGTGAGACATATGCTGATTGAAGATGACAGTGCATTTATATAGTTTCAAGTGTCTTGAGACCGATATATTGCTTTATTGTTGGTCATTGCTGCGGTGAAGACCTCGTATGAGGTCATTATAGTAAATGAATTTGCAAACCATTCCTAATAAAGCTGGTGAATCCATTCCTGGATATTATTTGATCTCAATTTAGTATATTCATTCACGGAAGAATTTCTGCACCTGCTGCAAATTTTATTCGAGTCTGAAAAGAAATGAACAATATTCATTTAGTTCTTATCTAATAATAATATTCATGGGCATTCCAATCTAATAATAATAATAATAATATTCATGGGCATTCCAGTGCCCTGAAATGACTTGAATGGGGCCCCATGGGGAAGAAGTAAACTTTGTACCAGACGACTCCATGGCGTACTGAATAATTCCAGCAATCAATGTTATTAGTTATTATTTACTGCAATTGAGTTATAATTCTAATGCGACTTTCTGTGTGTTTGTAAATAGATATTTTAGAGTTAAAATGATGAATCAGACCGGTTCCCATTGGTCGGCAATTTTTTTAACTAACGGGTACTGTAGACAAAACACTAGATTTTGACTCGATTCAGAGGCGAGTTTTTGACAACAGACTTGGCTAAGATGTACAATGAGACGAGAATTTTTTCTGCAGTTTCGAACTTAGGAAATATTCTAGGAGCTGCTTGGCAGAGAGTCATCAAGATGCAGAATCAGCCAAATATAAAGTTGAATGAACAGGTTTTCAAGTTTACTCTTGGTCCATCTCACTCCTGTGCTTGAAGGAGGCATCTCAAATAAAGTGCAAATTTTAGTTTGCTTGTTTCGACATGATAGAAATTTCATTCCGGTGTCACGCATGTTCGTTTCTTTCTAAACAGTACCTTGGCCCTTTTCCAATCATTTGCCTGCGATTGATGGTTGCTATTTAATTGGAAAAACTTAAGTTCAAGCTCATAAAGATTCAGGAGCGCTATCAAAATGAATCCATCAATTCTCAATTTTGGTTTATGATCAATAACTTCTAACACAATACTTAATGTAAGGTGAAAAAGCCGAATTAAATTAAATTATTGGGATGTATCCGCAGACTTTTTGTCAATCCTCTCTTTGTCAATTTACTCGAAGTGTTCCTAGGAAACAGACTGCGATCGCCGGGTTTCAGCCAGTGTTGCCAGGTTTTTTTCTTGGCGAGAATACCAGATTGCCTAGCTCAAAATACCAGAAATATACCAGAAATTCTATCGTTCAAAAACAGACTAATACCTTCAAATTTAATAAAACTATTCGTCAGAAACGTTGGTTAAAATAAAAATTATCTTATGTACTGTGCAGTTATCTGGCTTGACGATAATTAGCCAAATTGAACACGGTTTATTTTTTTTCCCTCTGTTTGGAACATTTTGACACTTTTCTTTTCCTGTGTTTGATTACATTCACACTTTTTCCTTTTTTTATCTGAGTCATTGTGGCACTTTTTCCTCTTCGCTCAACATGAGCAAGCCACTGAAACCGGTCAACTTCATTTTGCTTATTTTCGTACATGCTTGCAAATTGCATTAATCTAACATTTCGGGTATGATCACTTATTGCGGTTGAGCAGATAGCTTTTGGTCCGAATAAGGGACTCCAGTACCGTAGTTGAAATTTTATTCCGTTGCTTGTTTTTCACCATAGGCGACTTGTGAAAACACTTGCACCACAAATGCTTTGAAAACAGGTCAAAGTAGACAAGTGATGCAGTAGGCAGCCAGTTCCCTGAATGGATGATAATTGTCAAGATCAGTGAAATGTTGATTGACACCCCAGAATTCAAGTGGCACTCCAATAAGTGGCACTCTATAATTCAAAACCACCAAACAAAAATGGTGGAGCTTGCGTCGCAGAGATCGGTTCGACCGTTCGACATCCTCACTCGTCCTAGGCCATATCATCAGTTCATCACTGATCAGTAATCAATCGAGAATCATCACTCTCATTGCACTAAGCACTTCTGTTAAATGTTAACAATTAAATTGGGGTTATTTTATCAAGCGGTAAACTTGCGGTTCCAAAAATGGCGGGAAACCTCTAGTCGCGCCTATTTAGGCAAATATACCAGATCTAAAATGTTCATACCAGACACCTTCTGAAAATACCAGATTTGTGAAATCTGGTATAGAAATATACCATCTGGCAACGCTGGTTTCAGCGTGGAATAATTTGAGACGCGTTGTAGTTCTTGCCAACAGCGTCTGACGAACATTAAACGTTTATCAACGCAATACACATCAAAGGAAATACGAAGCACATTTATGACAATAATTTACAAATCGCATGGCTGGGTATTGCGACTAAAACTCAACAAATTAGTGAGGTAAGGTAAAGATAAGTGACTTGTTCAGTGAATCGTCTAGTGTTGCCTATCCAAGCTGAAATGCGGTAGGAAGCTACGGATGCTGGACAAATGGTCGAATCTAAAATTTTACATCGTGAACACAGGATAGAATTTTCAACAATCCTAACTATAAAATTGTTCATGATTCTTTGCCTTTAATACAACCAAAGAGTAAATCTTGGAATTTACCGACCTATTTTACCGACTAAGTTTCTTCATATTAAACGATGTCATATATCTACTCTATTCCCAAATAAAAATTAAAGGTGGCGTATAGATGATTATAGAAGGTGATGGTAGATTATAGGTGGCGCAAAGGTCGGAGCCACATCTGCTGAAAAATATTGACAGTAAAACACCATTAAATCGAGAGGATGGCGGGTATAGGTGGCGGTCATTGATGAATCATAGATGAATCATCAATGAATAATAGGGTTTGAATCATCGATGCCCCGTTGCAGGTAAACCTCTGGAATGGGGTTTACCTGCAATGTTCCACCCCATTCATGGTAAACCTCTTTTCTATAATTGAGCATTTGGCCACCAATTATCACCGATGCTCCACCAATAATTTTTATTTGGGTTGGTAAAATCTTATGACTTCACCCCATGCCTAAACCAAAACTTTCGTGCCTAATAAACTTAACCGTAAGGTACCATTAGCAAGCAGGCCACAACTCAACCAATGACTGATATTTTTAGCTGTTTTTAAACCTCTCCATATAACTGAAGAATTTTTTATTTCACACTTCATCGTCTCCATGTCCTCTCAAGCTCGCAACTCAACTTGCCATCTGAACAACTGCCCAACAGATGAAGGCGCGTCTTTGCTTCTCTCAAGGTTTGAGAGATTGCTGTGCGTTTGACCCTTAATTTTATGGCAGAAAAAATGTCAGAAATATCGTAAACAACGCCGTGAGCCGCCTCTCAGACATCTAAGGGCCCGGAAAGGTGAATTTTTCCGAACAAACTGTGTTTGAGCGCGCGATCTTCCGAACGGCTTCGCGATCATAAAATTCAAAGTCGCGCTTGAAATTGTCCGATACATGGAAGGTACCTGTAATAAATACTTATTGTTAGAAATAGACAACGAATATTTACGTTTATATACAAGTCGAGATGTTTATGCTTAATCGTCGTAAAATTTATAAAAAATTCTGTTTTAATGTATCCAGTGTCGAATTTTTCTAAACCTAGCTGTCACAACAGTCATGAAAGCCGACATGTATTTGAACAACTTCGAATAACTCTCTTAGCTATAAAAAGGTGAGTGATGTATACAATAGCGCAACTTTTGCTAAATGTCGATATCATTAAATTAGCTTTCTGTATATAACTGGGGATGAAAGTTTTACCCATGTTACATTACATATTAGTGAAAAAAATATAACTCAGTACTCATCGCAGTGAGTGACAGAGAGCGCATTTTCTCGTTGACGAAAACGTGAAGTCACGGACGGAATGACGGACGGACAGACGGACATGGCAAGCACAATAGTGCATTTTTTCATAAATGAGAAAATGCGCTAAAAATGCGACGCCGTGAAAAATCAAAATTTGTTGCAAATCTCTTTTGCGCATCAAGTGCGTGACATCAAACAGCGACATTTAGGTAAAGGATGAGATTTTAAACTGGAATATGAATAAATTCTCAATGCAAACTAAATTGCTTTCATGTAACTAGAAACCATAAGATGCACCTGGAAACTGTGAGTCCTTCTAAACCTAATGTCATTCGCACCGATAATTTCGCAGCAAGCGTACTAGTTTCAAAAGGCAAAAAATCCATTTCTGAATGAAATATCAGAATATTTCTGGTCATCACATATTAATGCCTTGAAAAACTTATAGCCTGGTAATCATTGTACCAACGAAATTTAATGCATCGCGTTCTTTTTTCTTTAATTAGTGGATTTGGTGACTTACGAGCACGTCAAAATATTGCGAGACAAAAATTTCTGGACTGCGGAAAAAATAATAGCTTTATTCGCTTGATTGAAGATCAAGACAACCAATTATTACTTCTAGTTTATCATCTTGCATGTCTCGAAACTAAGATAGATTGTCAGCTTTTTTATATATAAAGCAATTTAATGCTTTCTCGGCAGTTATTTATCACAAAAAATAGCAAAATTATTAAATTTTGACATGAAGGTTTCCAGTTTGAATTTTGCCAACATCGAGGTCGGAAAAATAATAATAATAACAATAACAACGAAAATAATAATAATAGTAATAACAGTAACAATATTAATAATAATAATAATAAATAACAGTAATAATAAGCAATGATTCAAGTGCAGAAAAACATATTAACAGACGTTTAAACTCACCATACTTGTTTGTTTTCAGATGTACCAAACACCTGTTATACTTTCGTCCTTCATTTGTCGGTAAATTAGCCAACAATTTGGAAGATAATTGTAGTCTAATACACAATAAAACAGTAAAAATTTTGCTTCTGATTAATTGGTTATTTTTAAAAAGAAATTAAACTTATCTCCTCTTATTTCATCAGATTTGTATGCGCATTTAATTTAGTCATATAGTCATATATAACAAATTTCATATTCATATACGTTATAATCATTGTGCATTCATCATTTTAATATTCACTCCTTTTGTCGGTTACCCATTTATGATTCTTAAATCATAAATGAGCAACCGATATTAGTTTTACTAATATTTTTTCATCCATATATATTCATCCTAATATCAGTTAAAATTATTCGGGAACATATTATTCAATCTCCTCGTAATGCCTCATAATTGGCCTCACGAACTCACGTAAATTGTTCAGAAGTTGAATGCTTGACTTAATTTAAATGTTATCGACTAGCCGTCGCAGCACTGGCAGACAAGCATATCCTTATGACCGTATTGCTCCGGCTCATGCTAAACATATTATAATTACAAACTCCCTAATTAGTATATCCCATTATTTTGAATGCTGCTCTTGTGGTAATTTCAGCTCGCCTTGTGTCCAAAGCTTTTTTCTGAGGTATTTTAGTCACTATTTTTCCTCAGATGCTACCGAAATATGATGGACGATGTTTTAGAACCATTGCTGCGCCGAGTTACGCTCTATACATGTTAATTGCATCCCACGCTTCAGCATTATGAGATCACAGTTATCAATATATCTGATCTGTGAGCTATCATCTGAAGTACTTATATAAATCATGACTTCATCTTCACTTCTCATATCACTTCTACAATAACAATGTTACATAAATATTAGTCTTGTACCATTCTGATTTAATTTTAGTGCAGCAAGGCTTCATGCGTAATCGTGTGCAATAATTCAATGTATTATCAGCATTGATTGTATCAAATGCTACATCGAATTCCTGCCAATGCACATTGTACCTCGTTTTATCGCAGATATTTTTTTATTGACATTGCTTTTAAACAAAGTTGCACCGACCTAGTCAACGCATATTGAACTGAATACTAACGCAACGTACGCATCATGTTCGTTTATTGTATACGGTCCTTTTGTTGTTTGTGCAGTGCTGCTACAGAGGATCAGCAGCTAAAATCGTATCCTATGCTGACGAGACACAATAAGTCTAAACTCTCAGAGTATTAATCTTTGTCACTAAGTTTTCATCAACACTTTAAGGCTCCAATGCATCCTCACAAAGTATCGTCAGCTGATCTTGTTTCTATTGCTGGATCATCAAGACAACGCAAACACTGATGCATGGTGTCTGGCTCTTCCTCAGCGCCAAATTTGTTACGTTCACGACTACTGTTTCCTTTGTGTTCGTACTTTCACTAATTAATTCAGATAAATTAATGTTGATTCATTTTAGCGCTGATTTTCAAATTCATTGCAGGGAGTGTAAACTCTTAATATACTTCATATTTTCGAACAAAAATTGTGTCAATATAATAATATCCTTAAATATTTTTTATTAATAATTTATCGCCGTAATAAATGAATTTTTCATGAGTACGCATATTTAAAATAAGTTAGTATATGATGACAGAATTGGTTCTTTTAAACAGGTTTTGATGAAGACCTGACAATTAGTTTTATTGAAAATATTCTTATATTTTTTCAAATATCGAAAATCAGGTTACCGAAAGACAACCGAAAGATATTTATAATATTTTAATAACGTTTCGAATGTTTCAGCATTTATTATCAAGTTATAAAACGCTTTGGGTTATGAAATTTGGATCGACATAGGTACAATATAATGCAAATTGGATTCTTATCAAAAATTTAAAAGCAAAGAAAATAGCCAGAAAATTCACCATTTCTTAAAAAGGAAAACGTTTCGGAGACCAGCTCCATTATCAGTTCAAAACCTAAAACACAGTTACAAACAATTAGCAATAAATTCACATTAATGCATAAATCGTCAAATGAGAAACAAACAAGAATGAAGCAAACACGGGCACAAATCTATCTATTTACAATTTCAAGGGGATATGAACTATTAGCGGCATTTAAAATAGGCTTTTGTTTTAAAATATAAAGGGACTCTAGAATTCGCAAATCGGAAACACCGGTCGTGGAGGCTAAAATTCGAAAATCACTATCGGACACTGGCACGTTGCACTGCTCGGTATGGACGCGTACTGCTGAATGAGGGGGATGCGCAAGCAGGTTTCCTGTTCTAAAACTCCTTCCTTTATGCTCCGCCAGCCTAGTATAAAAGTTGCGAGATGTCATACCGACATACGCAGATGCGCATAGCGCACAACTATATTGATAAACTAGGGACGATCGCATAGGATCGTCTTTATCAGAAATAAGATTTGGATAGGAATAATCACAAAATCATACAAATAGGAAGATGCTCAGAAATTGAGAGAAAGAAAATCGCTTCAAAAACTGTCTTAAAGTTCTGACAAATCCAGTGTTCTGAAGATTAATTCCTGGACTCCTATCCTTTAAAATGAAGGCTTGAGCTAAGGCGAGTCGAACGGCTTCAGGGCATCGCATGACGCCGCTGGAGCATTCTCCCAACACTGTGTGAGTGATGGTCTCGTTATGAGCTTCCTTTAGGTCAGTGGTTCCCAAAGTGGGCGATATCGCCCCCCTAGGGGCGGTGGAAAGATTTTGGGGGAAGAAGAGGGCGGTAGGGAGGCGTTAGGGGGGGCGGTAGTTCGAAGTCAATGTCAGAAGTTCGAACGTTTGTTTGACGAATTGTACACAACACGTGCAGCACATGACTCTTAGCGATGGTTTTTTTCACCCAAATCTGTCTTTTTAACCTCTCCTGGGTTTACGTCTCGAACAAATTAACGGCCGGACTCGCGGCCAATTTCCAAATTCAATGACCAAGGAATATCTCTCAAACTAATGAACTTAACTCGATGAAACTTGGTACATATATTCATTTGGACCTAACGATTATGTTTTGCTCGTGAAAATTGTTTGAATTTTGCCATCGTTTGTTTTTGCCATACTTATATGGCAGTATGGGCCGAAATTCACAGTGCTCAAGTAACTTTTTCCAAACTACGGAACAGATTCTTGCGAAATTTTGAATTTACAGTCCTAACTACCGAACGTTAATGTTTACCTCGTGAAAATTTTTCCGATTGTGGCTTTGTGCGCGAGTTTTTTTTTTTATTTCACCTTCATTCGTGATTTAAACAGCATTACGTGCTTAAATTCGCAGTAATCAAGAAATTTTTTCCAAACTACTGAACAGATTTGAACGAAACTTAGTACTTAAATACCTAACCTCAGCAACGGTGATGTTAACAATTTTTACCACGTTTTTCTTAGCTCGCTTTCGTGTCCGTCTGTCTGTTTGTGATGATCAAATCTTCCCGCTAGCTAGCGCTCTGAAACTTTTAGGGAAGCTCAGCTCCCGATGACAATACAATAATCAATAATTTGTTGCACGTTTCCAGGCGTATTTATTCAATGAAATGCGTGGAATTTATTCAATTGCATGAAATGAAATGAAATTACATGCACCAATGTATCCCCTGGAATACAATTTTCTACAGAACTTCGAAAAGAATTTTCTTTCGTGCATTTGCGTGGCCAACTGAAATAAAATGAATCTTATGTAGGATGGCTGACCTTTGTGCAGTAGTTATAAACTCTAAAGGAACTCACAAGCAAGGGGTTGGGAACCTTTAATGCACGTCATCCTCGAGAGGATATTCGTGTTTAGACTGCGTATATCGATGATACGCTTCGTATCATCGATACGTACGTCAAGTCAAGTAAATTGGCTCGCAACAACGTTTTTCACGTGTAGCAACGGATTAAAAAGGAGAAAATAAAATACTTAAAAAAATAAAAAAAACACGTTTTTCTTGTGGACTAAAAAGTAGAAAATAAATTATGGCTCGCCCCAAAAAACGTGGGTCGGGCAGATTTATGATTAAAGCGAAAAGCACACACGAAAAGCAACACACGAATTTTGGAAATTTGATGGCGAACGTACAGCCCGACCCACGTTTTTTGGGGCGAGCCATAATTTATTTTCTACTTTTTAGTCCACAAGGAAAACGTGTTTTTTTTTAATTTTTTTAAGTATTTTATTTCGTTTTGCCTTCGTTTGCGAGTTTTACGGATATACGGCTCTTGGTTAAACCGGCCGGTAGAAAAGCCGGTCGTTCCTCCTATATCTGTATAACTCTGGAATGAAAGCAAAATAGAAAAATTGTCACGAGCTAAACATCACCGATGAGAGGTTAGGTATTTACATACAAAGTTTCGTTGAAATCTGTTATGTAGTTTAGAAGAAATTTCTTGATCGCCGCGAATTTAAGTGACAAATTACCCGGCGATACGGGCCGAATATAAGGAAGTGTGAAATCAAGAATGACGGTGAAATAAAAAAAAACTCGCAAACGAAGGTAAAATAAAAAAAAATATAAGCTAAAAAATCACCGTTTGGTAGTTAGAAATGTTTATTCAAAATTTCGTTCAAATCTGTTCAATAGTTTGGAAGAAATTCTTTGATCGCTGCGAATTTCGGCCTGTTTCGCAATATATGCGTAACTACCGAATGAAGGTGAACGTTAAAAAATTTACGAGCTAAACATCACCGTTAGGTTCGGATAAATACGTGTTCCAAGTTTCATAGAGCTGCGTTCACTAGTTTGGGAGATATTACTTGATAATTGAATTTGGAGATTGGTCGTGAGACCGGCCACGAGTCCGGCCGTAAATTCGCCCGCGACGTCCTTATAGGTTTCTAGTGCTGAAACAGTTAAAACAACTGAAAAACATATTGGTTCACTAAATGGGGTTCTATTTGTGAGAAACACGTTTGTGTTTAACCTTTATCTTTTAAAATTACAGCGTACTAAATTTCAAGAAAGAGGCGTATGTCTGGGGGGGGGGGCGCAAGAAATTCACTAGGGAGCCAAAGGGGGCGCCAGCCTGAAAAAGTTTGGGAACCACTGCTTTAGGTGGTTCCTTGGTCCTCCTGACTATAGGTACGTGGCATGGTGACACTTCGGCGCAGAAGTGGGCTCCTGTAGTTCATATAAGGGAGAAGTCTATTATTATTTGCTCAATTATATTCCTTTTAAGAAAAAGTAATTTTTATCCGTAATTTTCTCCATAATATATAATGGGCACAGTAGCACTATAACTGGCAGCAAAAAAATACTCACTGCGGATGAGACTCCGCGCAGCTATGAGCTCCGATGTCGTGCGGATGATGAGCGGGATTCCGTTCTCCTCGGCGCAGATCTTCACCTGATTGGCGCGAGTTCCGTTCTTCGACCAAGTGCT